>NW_020837992.1:14956093-15120677 GCF_003676395.1 Aethalodelphis obliquidens | reverse complement strand
ATCTTCCCGGACCGGGGCACGAACCCGTGTCGCCTGCATTGGCAGGTGGACTCTCAACCACTGCGCCACCAGGGAAGCCCTAATGTTTCTTTTGTATCTACTGAGATGAGCATATGGGCCTTTTCCTTAATCTGGTAATAAAGTAGATTACAGATGCTTTTTAAATTTTAGTAGCACCTTTATATTTGAGGTAAACTTTATTTGTGCTTGATGTTTGTTTTTTTTTTTCTGTATACGCTGCTGGATTTGATTTCCTAATTACTGTACATAATTTTCATATCAGTGTTCAAAAAAATGAGATTCATCTATAATTTTCTTTGCCTGTAGAATTCTTCTATTTTGGTATCAGTATCATAGTAACTTCATAAAATAAGCTGGGTTATCTTTACTTCTATTGTCGGGAATAATTATATAATATGGGATTGTCTGTTCCATTAAATTTGGTAAAACTTACCTGTAAAACCACCTGGCATGGTTTCTTTGGCAAGGGATGGGGGAAGGGTTTGAGAGACTGTGGACTATTGATCTATTTTGTTGATGACTGATTTATTTAGACTTTCTATTTCTCCTTAAGTCAACTTTTTAATTTGTATTTTTCTGGTAAATTGTATGTTTTACCTCAGTTTTCAATTTATTGACATAAAGCCACTCAATATTATACATTGTATAGTATAAGCAATGATATTCTTAATCTCTACTGTATCTCTAATTATGTCCCCCTTTGAATTTCTTTTTTTTTTTAAGAATCTGAAAAAGAATTTATTGATGTCTCTCTGTAAGTGAATCAAGTGGATGCACAGCAGAAAGAAACACAGCATTGAAAATCAGCTATACTCCATTACAAAAATAAAGATAAATTACCAAAAAAAAAGTGACAAATTTTTTTTTGTTTGTTTACTAAATTTTATTTAAAAATTCATACAAAATACTCCAGATAACTGAGTTTCAATCCTCATCTTTCTCCTCTTCTTCATCTTGATTAATCTGGAAGTAATGTAACTCGTAACTTTCTTTGCTGTTAGCAACTATGCATAACCAATCATGGACATTATTCTTCAAATATTTTTTGGTGAGATATTTCAAATACCTTTTGGAAAAAGGCATCTCGGAAGTTACAGTGATCTTGCTTTTGCTTCTTTCGATTGTTACGACACCTCCTCCAAGATTCCCAGCTTTTCCATTCACTTTCTTTCCTGAAGAAGCTGCTCAAAATTGGCAGCATCCATGATTCCATCTTCTACAGGATGGGTGCAGTCAAGAGTAAACTTCAGGACCTGCTTCTTTTTTTTGCCCCCCTTCACCACAAGCTTTTTCATGGGCACCATGGTGGCAGCGGAGGCAGAAAAGGAGTTGGGTGAACTCGAGACAGAAATTCTTACAAAATTTGTTCAGAGGTGGTGACATAACCTGGAATCACATCATCTAGCCCCATAGCTGGATGGGTCCTAAGGCTGGACACTCGTGGGGCTGAGTGGCTTGGTGAAGATGTGCAGGCAAATACAGCCTCATTGGAGTTATACTGCCTGGTCACACCATTCCATGGGTCCCAAATCGCCAGGTGCAGGGGTGAATTTCTAATATTATTTGTGCTATCTTCTTCTCAATGTGGCTTGCTAGAAATTTGTTTTATTGGTGTTCTCAAAGTATCAGCTTTCGGATTCATTGATCAATGGTATTTTGGGAGGTTGACTCTATTCATTTCCCAGGTCCTTGAAGTGAACGCTTAGTTCATTCACTTGAAATAATTTTTTTTAAATTTATTTTATTTTATTTTATTTTTGGCTGTGTTGGGTCTTTGTTGCTGCATGTAGGCTTTTCTCTGGTTGAGGAGAGTGGGGGCTACTCTTTGTTGTGGTGCGCAGGCTTCTCACTGCAGTGGCTTGTGAAGCACGGGCTCTAGGCATGCAGGCTTCAGTAGTTGTGGTCGCGGGCTCTAGAGTGCAGTCTCAGTAGTTGTGGCGCACGGGCTTAGTTGCTCCGTGGCATGTGGGATCTTCCCGGATCAGGGCTTGAACCCGTGACTCCTGCACTGGCAGGCGGATTCTTAACCACTGCGCCACCAGGGAAGCCCCTGAAATAATTTTTAATAAATGCATTTAATGTCATAACTTTCTTTCAAATGACTGCTTTATCTGTATTACCCAAGTTTTATCATGTATTTTCTTTGTTTTTCTTTTCTAAATGGTGTGCAATTTTTTATTTAAATCATGAGTTATTTAGGAATGTGCTTTTAAGTATTCAAACATATGAGAATTTCTAATTCAACTAAAGTCTGATCACAGAATGTGGTCTGTACTATAGTGATTCATTAAAATATCTGGTCAAATTTTATAAATGTTTGATGTGTGTTTGAGAAGAATGTGAATTCTCTATTTGTTAGGTGGAGGGTTTTTCTATATGTGGGTGTATAATATATTATATTCTCCAAAGAAGATATACAGATGGCCAATGGGCACATAAAAAGATGTTCAATATCACTAATGATTAGAGAAATACAAATCAAAACTACAGTGAGGTATCACCTAACACTGGTCAGAATGGCCATCATCAAAAAGTCTACAAATAATAAATGCTGGAGAGGGTATGGAGAAAAGGGAACCCTCCTACACTGTTGGTGGGAATGTAAACTGGTGCAGCCACTATGGAGAACAGTATGGAGGTTCCTTAAAAAACTAAAAACATAGTTACTAAATGATCCTCTTCTGGGCATATATCCAGAAGAGACAAAACCTCTAATTAGAAAAGATACATGTACCCCAATGTTCATAGCAGCATTATTTACAATAGACAAGACATGGAAGCAACCTAAATGTCCATGGACAGATGAATAGATAAAGAAGATGTGGTACATATATACAATGGAATATTACTCAGCCATAAAAAAGAATAAAGTGTTGCCATTTGCAACATGGATAGACCTAGAGATTATCATACTAAGTAAAGTAAGTCAGACAGAGAAAGACAAATATCATATGATATCACTTATATGTGAAATCTAAAAAAATGATACAAATTAACTTATTTACAAAACAGAAGTAGACTCACAGACATAGAAAACAAACTTATAGTTACCAAAGGGGAAAGGGGAGGAGGAATAAATTAGGAGCTTGGGATTAACAGATATACATTGCTATATAGAAAACAGATAAACAAAAAGGTCCTACTGTATAGCACAGGAAACTATATTCAATATCTTGTAACAACCTATAATGGAAAAGAATCTGAGAAAGAATACATATTTATATATATAAAACTCAATCAGTTTGCTGTACACCTGAAACTAATATAACATTGTAAATCAACTACATTTCAATTTAAAAAATATTATAGAAATCTCTGTTCCCTGAAGATGATCCATTCCCACTGGAATAGAAGTCCATATTGGCAAGTAATCTTAAAATGACTTTACAATAAATGCATTCAAAGAGTTAAAAAATAAAATACCTAAAAAAATATATAAAAGCTTAAGAAACAAGAAGATATGAATTAAGGAAAGATGAAAATGAAAAATAACTAAATAGAAAAACTGACATTGTGATAAAAATATTCAATGAGATAAACTCTAAACTCGTTACAGTCAGAGAATGAATTATTTCAGCTTTGTTAGAGGTTTAATTGACAAATTCATAAGACATTTAAAGTGTACATTGTGATGATTTGATACACACACACATTGTGAAGGGATTACCCTCTCCCAGTTTATTAAGAATTATTGAATTAGAAGATTAATCTATGGAATTCATGTAGAATATAGCATATATTTTATTATTTATTTATTTTTAAAATTGCAGTATACTTGATTTATGATGCTGTGCCAATCTCTGCTGTAGAGCAAAGTGACTCAGTTATACACAGACAGACATTCTTTTTTTATATTCTTTTCCATTATGGTTTATCACAGGATATTGAATATAGTTCCCTGTTATAGCGTGTATTTTAAGCTGTATTGTGGCAGTTTAAAATTACAGCCACAGATTCTTTGATACTCCTTCTATTAAGAGATGAGTCTAGCCCCTGTACTCCCCAATCTGGGCAGGTTTGACTAAGTAAGATGGAAGTGATACTATGTGATTTTTGAGCCTAGATAATAAAAGTCTATGTAGCTTTTGCCTTGTTTTCTGGAATAGTCACTATTGGAGCCCTGAGCTGCCATGGAAGTAGTATGATTACCATGAGGCCACTACAGTGTGAGGAAACCCAAAGCACATGGAGAAGTCATGTGTAGGTACTCCAGTCTATAGGTCCAGTAGAGTCCTGCCTTTGTCATTGTAGCCTAGACATGGGAATGAAAAAAAAAACAGCCATTCAAGTGACCACCAGCTGTTCAAGTCTTCTCATTTGACACCCTGGACATCATGAAGCAGAGTCAAGCTCTCCCTGAAGTACCTATCCAAATTCCTATCATACAGAATATTGGAGGTTAATAAAATGGTTATTGTTTCATGTCACTATGTTTTGGAGTGGTTTGTTACGCAGCAATACATAGAATACATGAAGGATGCACCTAATTAGTAGTTTTAGGAAGAGAATAAACGGAAAGGCAGAAGTCATATTTGGAGAGATGATACTAAGAATTTTCTAAAGTTTTTGAAAGAAAAGCAGTTATTAAGTACAAAAAAAAATTTAAAAAGAAAAGAAATTCATATCCAGATGCACTGTAGTGAAGATGCCTAACACTGAGAATAAAGAGAAAATTTCAAAAGCCACCAAAGAGAAAACACAGATTATCCATAAAAGAATGATAATTAAGACAACAGAATTCTCATCACCAACAAAGGATACCAGAGGTCAACATGGTAATAATTCCAAAGCACTGAGGGGAAAATAACTGGCAACATAGATTTCTATACCTGGTTAAGCTATAATTCAAGAATAATGGTGAAATAGAAAACTTTTCTTTCAAACCTGAGTTTACAAAAAAAAAAAAAACCTGAGTTTACCAGCCATAAATTTTTATTGAATGAATTACTAAATGATGTACTACAGCAAAAAGAAAAGTGAGTTCACAATGAAAATGTGGTATTAAAGAAACAAGTGGTAAACACAAAAATTGATAAATTAGATTGATAAATCTAATTATACATTGATTGTATAGTAACTTTTATGTTATGTTCTAATAAATATGGAACTAAAATTCTAGATAGCAATAACTGCTCAATACATTTGGTAGCTAAAACACAGCCTTGTTGGGGCAGAAGGATAGTTGTATTTTAAAAACTATAAATTGTTAGGAAAATAAATAGGTAAGTATACATTTAAAAATTTAAGAGTAGCTGCTTATGGCATAGGCAAAATATAATCTATAGTTTCCAAATTAGCAGAGGTAAAAGTAAGAGAATTTGAAAAGTTATCAATTCCACAAAAGCAGTTAAGGTAAGCAAACGAATAAAACAAGGAGAAAGCATTGTAAACAGAAAATCAAAAGTAAATGGTAGAGATGGTAGAGGTAATTTTAAATAGATCATACTCATATGAATTGAACTTTCCAGTTAAACAACAGAGACTGTCAGGAATAAAAAAAGAAAACCCAGCTACCTGCTGTTTACAAAAGATGTGCCAATAATAAAATAGCATAGAAAGGTTGAAAATAAAGTAAAAAGTTATAGCAAGCAAATGCTAACCAAAAAAAAAGTTATAGTAGAATACGAGTATCAGATAAAATAACTGCTTAAAGCAAGTATTGATAAGGATAAAAAGACATTACATAATGATTAAAATTGTATTAAAAATGATAAAAATTTAAAAATCACCAAGAAGTTCTATCCAGCTAACCGTATAACCATGAAATTAAACAAAAAGTAACGAATTATAAGAAAAAAAAGTAGATCAACAATAATATTGGGAAGTTTTAATATAATTTTATTAGAAACTCACAGATCAATTAAACAAAACTAAGTTGAGAGGTTGGTTAATGTTTTTAGCATTAACTTGCCTTGTGTGTGAATTGTAATTTGCAGCTCATCTTAAATGGTAGCTTTATCTTTCTACCTATTCCACTCCATTTGCTGTTTTAGTGTAGCCTCCATGTAGATGCGGAGACCCCCTAGTCCAGAACTAGGTGTCACAGGACTCCTGACCCTCAGGGATATTGGGGAAGATAACAGATCTGTCCTCTAGGCAGGAAAGCAGACTGGCATAAGTCCTGTGTGCACTGATTTCTATTCTTCCTTCCACCCCCACAGATAGGTAGGGGCTTTGTTTGTTTATTTATTTTGTTTTTTAAACTCTAGGTCAGGGTGGAAATCATTTGGAAGCTTTTCCCAAATCCCAGTTTCACAGTGAGCCTGCCTAATGTGCCACACCCTGTATGGGGTGCTGTTGATCCCCACTGCTCTGAGGAATTCAAACTCCTAGCCAACTTCTACTTGCTTCCAGACCCAGAAGACCATCAGGGTCACAGCTCTAGCTTTACTAACCTAGTGGTGCTGCTTTTTCATTTCTGTTACCTAGAGATGATTATCTTGTGAATGAACCCAGAGACATCTCTTAATTAAAAAAAAAAAAAAAGTTTTTGTGATTGGAGTTCTTGGAGAAGATGTGGAAATTCAAAGCATAGCTCACAATACCATTTTGACTATTTTCCTCTGCCTTTCTGGATGCGAGGAACTCTGTGGTCTTGCTACCTTCTTTGGCTTTACTCAGTAATAGGGATTGAGGTTGCTTCTGTTCTCAAATGCCAGAAACCTATTAAGAATCTCTATAAATCTCCTCAGGCTTCTGGCGAAGGATGGGAGGCAGAGCACAAAGTCCCTTTGTTTCTTTCTCTCCTCTCTGATTTTCTGTGTTCATGAATTTGAGGAACTTTTAATATATTCTGCTGCTGAAAGCCTTACCCTTAAATCATCAGTCTTTGTCCTGAATTCTTCAGAGCCTATGTGACTTTGTAACCTGAAGTTTTAAAATCCTAAAGGGCAAGGGATAAAAGAAAATATTGGGGGTGGGGGGAGAAACTCCACAATTTACCATCTCATTATTATTCTACCGGAAAAGAGATTTCCATCTCTGCCGGTGTGTCCTGAAAGTCTATCTCTTCCCATTTCCTCAGAAGCCACATTCCTAACTACTCAGCCTCTCTTATCTTTTATTCTTCTATCCTGGATCTTTTCTGCTGAAGGCTCTCACCTCTTCATAAGACAAAACCTCTCCTAGCTCTCTCATTTTATAGGCAAGCTTTCTGAAACCACTCAGCATCTTTAGTTACCATCTACATGCTGATGACTCCCAAATTCACAACTCTAGCTGAAATTTCTCTCAAGTTCTCCAGATCCTCAAGATCTCTCAACTCCAGACAACTACAGTTCAACATGTCCACAACAAAATCATTATCTCCACATCCATTCATCTCTCCAAACTATTTCTTCTCTTATGTTTTCTATTTTCATTCAGTTTCCCAAGCAGAAACCTGGGAGTCTCCTTGATTTCTTCCCCTCCCTCTCTCACAGCCAATAAATGACCAAGTTCTGCCATTATATTTCCATTTATGGCATATTTATAGCCAAGTATTTATTACATACCACTAGAGCGATAGCAGCATAATGAATTAAAGATGAGGTTAAGGTAGTAGAATAAAAAAAATTAAAATGTCATTGGATTCAAGGTAAAAACATTTTTGGTAAAGGAAACATATTAGTATTACCCAATAGAACAGAAAGTTTAAAAGAATAAAAACTTACAATTGTTAGATTGTTAGATTTAGTTAGAAGGTTCCTAGTGATCTCAAAATCACCTAAGGGGTAAAAGAGGATTTTCTGCAGAGTGTCTAGCAGTTTAACAGCTGTCTGGACTGCACTGCTTTGTAATGATTTGTTTTAAATTGGTGTTTTCACTCTTATCATATGGGTAAGAGGTAAGAGAAGGGTAACACTCGCATGGTACCCAAGGGTCAAATTCATATGATATATTTTGTTTTGGAGAATATCAGCTTTTAAAATGGCAATACAAAGTTTTTCATGGTCTATATCAGCCTTTTTGAACTGGATCATTAAATGGAATCATCTCGAACTTGCCAGGCAGCAAGAACCAGGGATGTCCTATTCAGCAGATAGAGATTACTGAGTCTGAAAGTATATTTCAGAGGTCGCCAAGTCCCTTTCTTGTTTTTAATTCAGACTGGGGATCTAGTCATTTCTTAGCGTCTCTCACGGAAAGTAGGTTCTAATAGATAAGTGTCTAACAACTATTACTAGGTTTCCCTGGTGGCGCAGTGGTTGAGAGTCCACCTGCCGATGCAGGGGACACGGGTTCGTGCCCTGGTCTGGGGAAGATCCCACATGCCACAGAGCGGCTGGGCCCGTGAGCCATGGCCGCTGAGCCTGCGCGTCCGGAGCCTGTGCTCCGCAACGGGAGAGGCCACAAAAGTGAGAGACGCGCGCACAAGAGAAAAAAAAAAAAAAAAAAATATATATATATATATATATATATATATATATAACACAACTATTACTACCACCAGGCAGTATGCTTCTTTGCTCATGCATCTCTTCTTTCTCTTCCTCCAGACTTTATAGTTTTCTTTTTCTCTTTCCCTGCTCTTTCTTCTTTCTCAGTTCAGTTTTCCTGCCTCTCTTTTTCTTTCTCACCCATAAATAGGATAAAAAAAAAGCAAATGTTGAGTTTCCTGACTGGTCACATTCCAGAGAAAGGAGGAAATACAGGCTGTTATACAACTGGGAGGGGTCAGGTGTGACCTAAAGTTGAGGGACGAGGAGAAGAGAATTATAAAGGTAAGAGAAGGCAAAAAGGTTAAGTAAAGGTTTGATTTTAGACTTTTATTACGTAAAGTGATTCTTTTGTGAATCCCATCTAGGGCATTTCATCCTTCTCAGGCTATGATGGTTCCCAGTAGATCCAAAATTGCCAAAGAAGGTCGGTAATGATGTATTCAAAGATGATCACTCTCATCAGCTTTTGTACAAAAGAATCAGTACCCGATATCGTGTTAGAGTGAGCCATAGGAAATGCCTTAGGAATTGTCTCTGATGAAGTCTTTTTTTTTCAATCACCAGTATGTGAAAAGCTATTAGATCTATTTTTAATCTTTCTCCTATTCAGTTTCCAATGTTGCTCTCAGGCTTCTGTAACTTGGCAGATAGTTCAGGTATTCTTTAAAAACAATGACAAACAATGAAATTCCCAACAACCACAGCAACCGCCAAAACAGTGAAATCTACTTAGCTTTTTGGTTGGTGGGAGATGTTGAAAAATATAAGAAATAAAGGCCACCCACAAATAATTTGCCTCACAAAAACAACTGCTCTTAGTATTATATTGTATTTCTGCCCATTTTCTATGCAATTCTATGTCAGAGTTATACTTTATATATACTGCAGTATAGAACTTATACAAGTTATATTAACTTAAATATAACTATGACATAGAGTTACATAGTTTGTATCTTTCAGGCATATTTTAGTCTAGAATACTTTCAGCTATGGTTTTCCATCACTTTTCTGGCGGTTGAACTATATATACTTCTTTTGCTGCTGGGAAATAGAATTTGAAAAAGTTAACTCTGCAAAATCTCATTCTAAAGGACTTTGCAGTTGACCAGGACACTTAAGTGGATTATCCGATTGCATGTCTTCACTTGATTTCCAGGTGGAATGGTTCCAAAGACCTCTAACAGCTTTATCACTCTATAGTATAACTGCCCCTTAATTCTCCTCTAAGCTTTAAGCTCTGAGAGCAAGACTGTATTGTTCACCATTTGCACCCCAGTGACTAGCATGTGACCCACTACATAGAAAATTCGCAATATATTCTTGATGATTGAGTGAATGAAAAAGTGAGTAAATGAATACTAAAATGCTAGAAGATCCATAACTCATCAAGCTTTCTCCTTGGTATCAGGATACAACCCGATTAAGGTTCCCAGAAGTAAAGGATTGATTTAGATTTAGATTTGTCTTGAAAGAGCAGAGAAAGATAGGAATTGATCATCACTTGAACATTCCTTATAGACCCTAAACTCTTTACCTAAAATTCCTATTGTGCTTTAATGCTACAATTTAGCTGTCCCACAAATACTTACAGAAAAGTAATTTTCAACTTTGCTTTCTACAAACTAATTACCTTCTGTAACATCCAGGCCACTGCCACCTACATTTTGGAAGTGTTGGCATCCCAATAAGTGGCATGCCTTATAGGTTTACCATAGGGCTATTATTAAAGAACTAAAACCATGCACATCCTCTTGGACAAAGGATTGGATCACCTTGGGGACCATAAAGGAAAGCTTGCAGACAGTGGTTGAGACAGCAAGACAATGAGAGAGAGTGAGCCAGAGAGCCTGCCAGAAATGTCAGTTTGAAAGAGGGCAAGGAACGCACAAGCAGGTGGTTTCACTCCTCATGAGCCTCCTTATCTTCTTCAGTTTTGCCAGACCTTGGATCTCATCTCATCCAAGTATAAAACTCCTAGTGAACTGAGACATTCTCTGTAAGTAGATGAAAGCTGTTTTCTCTCTTGGCAGTTTATACTTGGTCACGTGATACAACTAGTCATACAGTTTTAAGGCAGCATGCTGTGTACCTCTCTCTCCAAATGCAATTTTACAACATTCTGTGTTTTATTTAAAAAAACCAGTTTAATCTACATTAATTAGAGTGTGAAGCTGAGTGTGGGAAGCTCTAATTTACCTTACATGCATAACAAGAGCAGCACCACCTGTTGACTGCCTACTAAGTGCCTGGCACAGCCTAGGTATGTTATACACATTATTTAATTGAACTTGGAGAACATGCCTGCCTCCAGAAATATAACTTAAATATCTCATTTACTTTGAAATTGCAAATGGCCCTTTCTTTAAGAAACTTACATTAAATTTATTTAGCACTATCCCATTACAGGAGAAAAAAATAACAATAATAAGGCCAGAATTTATAAACACTTTTCTGGTGAGAAACACAAAGATCACTGAGTTTTCCATTCTACACTCTAATCCAATTTTCTTTCTTTCTTTTTTTTTGGCAGTACGCGGGCCTCTCACTCTTGTGGCCTCTCCCGTTGCGGAGCACAGGCTCCGGACGCGCAGGCTCAGCGGCCATGGCTCACGGGCCCAGCCGCTCTGTGGCATGTGGGATCTTCCCGGACCGAGGCACGAACCCGTGGTCCCCTGCATCGGCAGGCGGACTCTCAACCACTGCACCACCAGGGAAGAACCCTCTGAATTTTTAAATCTAATTTTTCTATCCTATTTTCCAACCTAGCTGATAAACTGTCTTCTCTCTTGCCATCTTCCCCAGCAGTGTTTTTTCTTTTGCCACATAATAAGAGAGTTAACTGCTTCCCCTATTCCCAAATTAGAAAACATAAAGGTTAAATAAAAGTGACTTGGACACTGAAGACTTTTTTCCTACATTGAAGTATGAGACTTTGTGGTGAGATAATTGATGAGTTACCCATAATCTTATGTGTGCTCTTTACTCATTGCTTAAGTAAATTTCATCTAATTAAAACTTTCATCATGTTAACTATAATAGATTCCTCGGATGGGTTGAAGTTCTTTTCTTATTGCTTAGTAATGACCTCTATATTCCATAGGAAGGTCTTCAGAAATTTTAAGCATTTATATGAAAGTCGTGGTCCAAATTTCTACTTTTTTTCCCAAGATTAATTGATTCAACAAACATCTATTGAGCACCCTTGTATCAGCAACCCTGGTAGTGGAGTGATAATACAGTAGTGAGCAAAACAGGTACAGTGTTTGCACTACAGAGCTTACAGCCAACTGGAGGGAACAGACACTGAATAATTACAAATATGACAAATGCCATGAAGAAGATGGGCAGGGTGCTATGGGAATATGTAATAGGTGTAGCTAACCTAGCTTGATGGGAGGTGGGGCAGAGAAGATTTTTCCAGAGAAGTTCAAGTTTAGGCTTGAAGCATAAGAAGGAAGAAGAGTTATCTAGATAAGGGAACAGCTTGTGTAAAGGCTCTGAGTAGAAAAGAACACCACCCATTCAAGGACCTGAGAGAAGGTCACTGTGGCTAGAGTGCTGACTTCAGGAAACGTTAGAGAAGAGGCAGGCAAGGACCAGATCACATAGGTCACCCTAAGGATGGGGGACTTTATTCTGAGGGCAGTGGAAAGCCAATGGAAAATTCAAGCCAGGAATTTAAAAAAGTTTTAAGCTTAAAATAGCTAAAATGTAGACTGTAAGAATATATTAATTCACTAATTTGCTCTGGAATATGCTCTCATATCTAGTAGTCCAATAATAGTAAGAATTTTGATAAATGCAGGACAAACTATCTAGGTTTATAATATGTAGAATTTTTCTGTGAATAGAAAAGACCCTAGGATAGTTAAGCAAAGCAGAACAGGACTTGGGTACATGTAAGTACCCACGTAAGCTTTGAAACGTATGTCCTGAGTTTCTTTGCTTTTCATCTATATCACATTTTAACTTGAACTGAAAATAGAAGTGGTAAAATAATAAAGGCAGGGAAAGGAGGAAGGCATGCATGTGTGTATGAGTGTGTGTGCCCACGTGTGGTTTCTTATGGTTTTGAAGAAGAGCAGATTTATGACAATACCAGTATCACATTCTCTGTGCTCAAAAATTGTTGTCTCCCCTGCAGAAATTAGGAAAGGAGAGACTATATAATAGGGAAAGATTTTCTTTTTTTCTTTTAGTGGTGTGTTCTAAGAAAAAAAAATGGCAGCTTCTGGGTAATACAACAGATTTTGCCATGAAATACATTGATTTTAGACTATGGACCCCAAGATGGTTTCAGTAGTACTGTGCTTGGAGTAGTAAAGAGATCCATGAACACCAAGGCCTTTGGACAATATAAAGTGTAAGAGGCTAAGGTTTTAATTTTCTTTTTTAATACTCTTTGGTCTTCCCTATGGGCATTTCTTTTTGTCTTCTTCAGATGGCCTGCATTCATTAAATTAGTAGATAGGATTTTAAGGTGTGGTTCTTTCCCAGAGGTATTTTCTTACTGGGAGTTGAGAGAAATTCTTGAAGATTAATAAGATTTCCGTTAGTAAATATTAGGAGAGTGGAGGAGAGCTAGCTAGCTCTGACTACCATTCTCTGTCACCTCCCTGTCTCCCAAACCAGAAGTTTCTTCTCTTAAATCTTGGACTGCAATGCTTCCTGACCGTTCTGGAGGAGGCTCAGTGACTCCTTCTTAGAAATGAATGAATAAATTCACACTTGGTGAACTGTTTGAGAAAGGCTGCTGACCCTTAGTCTGAGAAATCTTGAGCAACAGGAGACCTCAGTTTAATGTCAATTTGTATCTGTCTCACTATTTGAAGAGAACGAATTACTTACTTGATTCAATCACTTAGCTCCACACCTGAAGTGTAGTAATGAGGAGAACACGGGCCAGCTTCATATACATTGTGTCCTTCAGTACTGCAATTGACAAAGCATTCTCATCAAAACAGAAACACATTAAGTACCTACTGTACACATGACTGGGAAACAATCAGAATATGTAGGTTAAATATGAAAATAAATTAGTGCTTGTTAAGGTTTCATGGAACAGGTGAGATGTGTATTATTATAAAAAGGGAGCAGGTTTACTATGTATTAATTATTAGGCTACCAAAGCTCTGGGTAAATTTGATAGCAATGTTAAGAGTAGCTTCTCGGCAAGTACTTGGTGCCAGGTTGAAAACTGGCCACTGTTTACTTGGGCAGAAATGTGGTTATATTAGGCTGCTTTTAGTGATAAAAGGTTTTTAAAAAGTTTCAACCTTCTGGAATCTGACTCACAATGTCCTGATATTGTGTTCTTTTCTGTATTCAGTGTCATGGATAAAGAATCTATCTTTCAGCACTGAATAAGAATAAATTTGTGTATGCGGTCAGATTTATGAGTATTACAAAGATTAGATAAACTATTATTTAAAAAAATAATTTTATGCTGCAGTAGTTCTAAATTATTAGTTTTAGCTTGATATAAGAGCAGAGGGCAAAAAATAAATTGACGTTCATCAAGTACCAGCGTTGTATGTCAGGCACTCATATAGTCAGTCACCTATATTATCATTAAAGTTCACAGGAAGCCTGTAATAGGTAATGTTTCCATTTTGGTCAAGGAAGAAACTGAACTTCAGAGACTGAGATGGCAGAATTGGGATGCACACTCAGGTCTCCTAGCTTATGGTCTTTCAATAAAATCACTTTGGCATAAACTGAAAAATTTAAGATTATGTAGGATTAAACAAAATGAAACAGCTTCTCATCTATAATTTCTTTTGGTTTAGATGTAATCTTTATCTGTAGGGGGGAAAAGGTGAATAATATTGCAGAAAGGTGCTTGTATTCTACAAATCTGTTGATGGGTTCTAGTAGAAAGAGATGAGATTAGAAAATGTACATTAAGCAATATGTAAATTGGGGGTCATAATTCTCCTGAATCCTATTGATTTTTTAAAGGTATTTTCAAGATGGGCATCAATGTTTTACAATCTGTAAAATTAAATGTTACTATTCTATCTAGTTTGTAGGGACACTAAAGTTATTGAAGAACCTTGAAACATTATTAGGAAACCTGCTATAAAATATAAAGATGGCTTATATGTCTGACCTTCATCTGTGCACTTAAAGCACTTTGTTCTTACCTTAATTTTTGCACCCATAGTATTGCATCCAAATCATGTCTCTATTCTCTGGTATCTCTACCAGAAGGTGGGTTCCTCCAAGACAGGGACCATGTCTCTTCCATGGTAGTATCCATAGTAACCTGGACAGTGTCTGAAATATAATAAATGCTCAGTAATGTTTATCAAACAAACAACACAACAAAAGGATTCATTTTTTCCAACCCCAGTTTCCTTATCTCCAAAATGAGAAGGTACTAATAGTTTTCTAGATCGTCAGGCGGGACATGATATATGCTCATATACTGTTGATTGGAGATATAAGGCACAGACATAAAAAGTGTTATTAGGATGATTACTAAGGGGGTGGTTATTTCACACAACATAAACTTTTATTCTGTTTAAGATCTTTTAAAAAAAATCTAACCAATAAATTTCAGGAAGAAAATCTAAGGTATTTTAGGTAATATGTAGTCATAATCTCCATCCTTGGGCTCTCAGGGTTGAAGAAAAGCCAGATCCTAAACCAGAGATGAGAACAATCTTTCACTAGGTGGCTCTCTTTCCCATGAGTGGGCGGCCCCTCGGTGGGTGGAGGGACGACACGGGGCAATGTACAGCTGCAATCACCGCGTGTCACACTGCATCACAGTAGGCGCATGCAGCACGAGGGGCATAGTTCAGTTTCTATGTCGTTAATGATAATCTGTCCTTGGGATTTGTTTCAAAGCAGCTTGTACTTTCATTTCCTCCAAACCTACCCATAGACGTTGGCCCAGTCTTTTAATAGGTGCGGTCTCAGAGAAGGATTTTGATAGCGCCTTTTCACCTAGCATGAAAGACAAAAGGAATCAGGTACCCCGACCGAGCCAAACCAAAATAGCCCATTAAAATTATGATTTTAACTGTCCAGTGAGGGCTGCATTCCTGGAGGGGTTTATACCGTTATACATCCTAAAGTACTTTGGGACAGCTGTTTAAACGCCTCCACAATACGAATGGAAAATATAATTTGTAAAATGTCAAATAATTCTTTCAAACCACTAACACGACGACTTCTCCAGCTACTTTTCACACACTCATTATTATTGAGCCCATTTACGTTATTCTGCTTTTTTAGCCTCAAACATGAGACAAAATACACATAATAAACATTCAAAAAGATTTGTTCTAAGAATGAAAATCCTTTTCCTGGAAGCCTTTCATAGGAACTTCGCTCAAGTATCTAGGTTTTTCTTGATACTATTTTACCCAATGTTTTCCTCTCCAACCCAAAAGATACATAGTGACAAGTTCTAAAATACTACGAACGCCTGAGAGAAGGAGGAAGTTTGCGAAGGAGAAAGGAACTCGGAGGTCTGTTTTTGATAAGAAAGGGGGACTCACACTGGGGGGTGCCTCTCAGAGGGATGGCGGTCGTGAGCATCTCGCCACGTCCCCTAAGCGCTGAAAAATCACTTGTTAGCCTTCCAAGATGAGTTCCCACTCTCACGCTGGCCTCCTCGCGGCAGGAGGTGGCTAGTGAAGGCCGCGTGGGGGGCTCGCAGGAGGCTAGGTCGCCGAGAGTGTGTGTGGGGTGGGGTTTGGGGGATTTCAGTAAGGGGTCGACCCGCCGGGGAGAGTCGTATGTCCCCGTCAGCAGAAAAGGGATCTCGGCAGTCGTGTGCCGTTCTCCTCCCTCAGGGACCCCGTCCTGGCGGGACCCCGCCTCCCAGTGCCGGGGGCGGTTGTGGGGAAACCCCTCGCCCGCCTCGCAGCCTAGCGCCGCCGCCTCGCCTAGCCTGCTCCAGCCCGCCGCCCACCAGCCTTCAGGCCCAGCATCTTCTGCGTAGGCCCAGCCCTCCCCAAGCCCGGCACGGAGTGGAAAACTATGGAGGTGGTTCCCGCCCGCAGGCGGGTGGAAAAGCCCATGGTGAATGCCTCGGGGTCTCCCCCATTGCTGCGGGAAAGGGAAAGGGAGGAGAAAATGAACTTCTCCGCGCAGGAGAACTACCCGGATTCCCAACCTGGGGGAGGCCCTTAGATGGAAGGGAAGCCAGGGGGAACCCTGGGCACTTTTCGGGGAATCCACTCGCCAAGGGAGGGTCATTCTGTCTGCACACATTGGTTACTATGACAATACAACTACAGCCTCCAGTTGCCTTTGCAGCTGCTTATCCAATCCGATTGGTTTCTTTTCTCTTCATCCCTGGGCTCCACCCTATCCCCTCCAACAGCCTCCCTGCGTGCAGGGGGTGGGGCCACAGAAAAGAGGAGGGGGTCCTTAGCTTCACTCTAGGGCGCGAGGGCAGGCCAGAGACAAGGGACTGGCGGCCGGAACTGTAGGAGGAAGGGGCGTCGTTTCCGGTAGGGAAGAGTGGAGGAGTGGAAAAAGGAAGAGAGAAATCGGGTGGAGTGCAAAGACGGGGGAAGACTTTGAGTGTAACTCCCGGTTGATTGGAGCTCGATGTTCCCGGTGAGGCTGGGGTTGCCCCCTTGCGCGGGAGAAGCTGGGTGGATTGGCCGGAAGCCGCCAATCGCCTCCAGTGGGCCGCTCAGCAGCCGCACAGGCGCCCCACCACTAACTGATCCCAAGAAGGAGCGCTACAGAGAGGCGGAAATCACCCGGAGTGACCGGCGCCGCTGAAATCTCGCGAGAGAGACCCCACTTCCTTCCTCTGCTTCTCCCTCCTCTTTACCCCGCCCCTATCCCTTCTCCCTCCCCCTCCCCCCTCCCGGGTCGGAGTGTCCCTGAGCCCCACGGGCCGGAGAAGCAGCGAGAGCAGCTATCCCCGCTCCCTCCCCCTCGCCTCACTCACCCCCAACCCCCGCTGAGCGAGGAGGAGCCGGAGGAGAGGAAGATGGCGGCGGCCGCCAGCACCCGCGGTGCCGTGGGGCCGCTCCGAGGAGCCTGAGAGACCCACAGAGGCTTCGCGGGAAGACGCGGCGGCGGAGGATGAGCCTGCAGAGCGCGCAGTATCTCCGGTGAGTGCCGAGCCCGGCCCGGTACGTAGCGGGGAGCGGGCCGAAGGTTGGGGCATGGAGCAACAGACACAGAGGTGGTATGTCCGGGGTGGCGGGGGAGTTGCTGTGTTCTCTCCTTCCCGGGCAGGGAGGCGGGGGCTGCGAGGATCAGCGGGAGGGGGCGGAGCAGGCACACACTTGGGTGCCTAGCCCCCGCGAGCAGGACTGAGTTCCAGCGGAGCCGGCTAGTCTCGGTGCGGAGAAGGAGGTTAGGGAAGCGTGAGAATGTGTGTGTGCGCGCGCCCCGGGTCGCGGGCTCTCTAGTGAGGGTTGGGGGGAGGCGGCGGCGACCCGGAGTGGAGGTGGGTGTGGAGGTGTCTGATCCCGGTGGCGGGGAAACGTGGTGTGTGGGATTGACTGGAGCGATGAATGGGGAGAAGACAAGGTGGAAGTCTGCACACCTGGGGTGTGTGTGGGGCCGGGGAGGGAGGACTAGCGGAGGGGGAGACTGCAGGAAGCTGGAGTTTGTTCTTCATTCTGGGGTTGGAAGTACTGAGGAATAATGTCATCTGTAGTTAGTTGGCGGAGTGCGGGTGGAGGGCATAAAGAAGGGAATGGGTGAGGAAGTGAGGAAAGAAGGAGGCACTACGGATGCGGTTGGGTTCCCCCGAAGAAACTGGGTTAGAATCAGTGCAGTCGGGAGATACCATTCTAAGAGTCGTGTGGATTCATTAGAGTGGTGTAAGGAACTTGTATGTCGAGGTAGAGTGACGTATGGGTGCAGAGTGAGAAAGTATGTGATGTGTATCTGGGGAGGGTTAAGGGGGCGATTGACACACATTGTAGGAGGAAGAAGATGCAGACACATTGGAACCAAGTACATGGTGGCGAGAGCATATTGCACCAGCTATTGTGCAGCTAGGAAGGTTCCATGGATGCAGAATAAGAGCTTGGAGGTAGAGGTAAACGAGGGTCAAAATCTTGATGACAGAGAAAAATAAGATTGTCAGAGCCTGGGATTAATTGGGGAGTTGCCACTGCTTAGAAAAGGGGAAAGAAGATCCAGAAACGGGTCCTTTTTGTCTTTCAGTAGCAGAACTAAGAAGGGCAGGTGTATGGGAAAATGATTTTAAAAGTGGTTTCATACCTTGTGGAGGAGAGAATTGGACGGGGTAGAAGTCTGAAATGAGCAGAAAAGTCACTTTAGCTGTTTAGTGAAGTGAAAGTATTGATATGTGAGTGGATCCCTGCATGTATGTTTCAAGAGAAGGTTTGTAGTTAGGTGATACATGAGGGTAGCTATTCTGCTTTTGAAAGTAGTAATCGTTTTATTAAGCAGTGTGTGTAGAGGAGGGAATGATGAGATCTTTCAAGTATGGTGGAATGCCTGAGTTTAATAACACACATCATGTATACTCAATAACTGTACAGTGGGCAGTTGGAATGATACCTGTATATCGAAGTCCTTTTTCTCCTTTATTATCCCTTTGTTGTTTAACATATCAGATAAGCTTAATAAATACAACTGTGGCAAAGGTGTATGATAGATGCTATAGAGAGGAGATATGGAAACTATCAGGACAGTCCTTAATTTTAAGGAATTTGCAGATTAGTATATATTAGGAAAGTAAAATATGGTAAGGATCATGAAAGATGCCAGTTTTATAAGAGTCCAAAGGCAAGAGATTACCTGAGCAATTGAGATGAATCAGGAAAAGTTTCCTTTGTTTATTTTCTCATTCATACACATGATTCATCAGTCATTTTGTTGATCACCTATATGGGAGGCATTATAATAACTTTTGAGAGTAGAAAAGTGAGAACTCCACCCTCCTCTTGCAGAGTTTACAGTTTGTTAGGCTTCAAGAAGAAAATGGCACTTAAAATGGACCTTAAGGGTAAACAGTATTCTGAGAAGTGTGTATTGAGAAGGAGGAGTCCAAATGTAAGGAAACTGAGCAGAGATATATGGAAAGGAGAGTTGGGTGCTGGGGGAGGTATTCAGTCCAGTTAAACAAGAATGTTAGGTGATGCAGCTGGAAAAACTTGAGAGTTTCATATCTTATTAAGTTTGACCCCCTTCTTTTTACAGATGAAGAAAGTATAGCCCAAAGAAGTTAAAATTGTTGAGGATCATATAGTTGGTATGTGGAAGCTCTAACTCAAATGTAGGTCTTCTAACTCCAGATCAGCTATACTGTGTGACATCCATTCTTTCCACAGGTATGGCTTGAGAGCTTACTGTATTCTAGGCACTGAGGATTCAGTGGTGAACCAAAGAGTGAACATAGGAAAGTATTTTCTAATAGAAGGATACAACAAATGAACATATGAACAGATAAATACGTTTACCAGGTGGTGACAAAGTACTAGGAAGAGAAATAAAGCAAGATAGGGATGTGCTGTTTTTTATAAACAAGCGTGGTCAGGGAAAGCCTATTTGATTAGGTGCCCATATTTGAGAGTATCTTGAATATTATGGTCTGTAGTTTATGGTTAAAATGGGTGGACAGTGGAGAATCTGAGATGATTTGTTTAGAAGGGAAATCACATGTTCATGGCTATGTATTAGGAAGATGAATCTGTGTAGTGGGCAGTTAAGGGTTAGAAATAAGGTGGTAGCAGTGGGACTGGAAAGGTATAATGAAAAGCAGATTGGGAGAGTGGTGGTATTTTTTTTTTTTTGAGTGGTGGTATTTTTAATGGGAAGATCAGTTGGCTTTGAGAGGCTTCTGTGTTAATGTATCTCATGTTTTTAAAGTTAGCATGGTAAGGAAGACTTACCCTTAGGTTGCGGAATCAGTAGTAGACACCTTGAGATGAATTTAGTTCATTGAAGGAGGGAGAAACGAATAAGAATGAACACAATGTTTAGCCTAAATTTTCCAGCTAAAGTTGAATAGGCAAAACTGAACAGGCATAGGACCTGGAATCACTTAAAAATTCCTGAGAGCCAGGCTTTTCTCAATCTTGTTCATCTATCCTAAGTAAATAAAGCAAGTCTTAGGGCTAATAGTAGTCTGAGGCTAATGGGAAGAGATAATAAAGTACGGCTTGCACCAGCCAGAATTTCCCTCTTTCTCTTCTTTAGATAATCATTCCAGTAAAGTGCTGTGAGTAACTAGTGGTTACCAGTGGGGATGGAGTGGGGTGCAGTATAGGGGTGGAAGAGTGGGAGGTACAAACTATTGGGTGTAAGACAGGCTCAAGGATGTATTGTACAACATGGGGAATATAGCCAATATTTTGTAATTACTGTAAATGGAAAGTAACCTTTAAAAATTGTATTAAAAATTAAAAAATAAAGTCTGCTGTGAGAGACTAGAGACTATGTTCAGGGAAGCATTATGTTCACTTTCTTTTCTTTGATGCCTATGGAACCATTGGTTTTTATAGACAACCCAGGGAGAATGCTGGGTATTGCTGAGTGAGCGTGGTTGGGGGTATAGCAGTTTTTCTTTGTGACTTTCACTTTAGGAAGAGTTTTGTTGTCTACCTTTGTCAGTGGTGTACAACCAGGACTGGGCAATTTTTAGACTGCATAGCTACAGATCTTCCCTCATGTAGATGGAAATTAGTTTTGTCTCAGCTGAATTAATTTCTTAGAGTAAATGAGCTGGGGTGTCTGGTGTTGAAATGGGGTGGTAAGATGGCAGTTTCAAAAGAGTGAGAAATGAGGATGTGCAGTAAGAAGCATCAGTAAGACAAAGAAAGAGGGAATTCAACAGCAAGGGGACTGAATTGGTCTTGACTTGTAGAAGTAGAGCATAGATGAAAGGAGAGGAAACCTATCCTCTGGATGGGTGATGTTCTGGGCAAGAAAGGATGATGAAATTTTTTTGTTAGAAGGGGAGTGTCATTTTTTGAAATAGGAGACCCAATAAGACTCCTATCCAAATGATTAAGTTGAGAATACTTTCTTATATTTTATAAAAATAAGAAATGGTCTTAAATTTGGGGCTTCTAGACTGTATAACATTGGAAATATAATACTCGGATTGAAGAAAATTTCAGTGTTTTCTCTTTTGATTTATGATAAAATGGAAAGATTTGTAAAGACTTGGACATCTTTGTTGAGTAAAAGAATAGGGTGTATTGAATATAGTTCACTTGAGAAGGGTGGAAGAAGGGTGAGGCCATAGAGAAGATAGTAGGTGAGGTATAATTTCATGCTTTAAGAGAATAGCACTTGAAAGAATAGAAATATGGAAATTAACATGTCAAAGTTGGAAAAATGGTGGGGGAAGTATTGAAGTACCATACAGGAAAGGTATCATTGAAGTTGTTTTGGAAGATGAGATAGTGGAATAATCATAGCCATAGGGAATACCAAACAGGTCAAATCTGATGGTACAAGGTGGCACCGGTGCCACTGAATGACATCTGCTGTGACTGTGGGAGGCAACTGTTCATACTCCCCTCCCTCTTTCCTCCAGTGTTCTCCTCTTTTTATCTTTAATTTCTTTTTATGCTGAAGGTTTTCCTGTGGGATCCACTTGAAGTTGATCCCTGGCGTTAGACCACTGACAGGAAAGGCCTACAAATCGTCTGTTCTGTTAGAAATTTTTTGCATGATACCTCTATGGGTGGAGAGGTGCATTCCAGTTGCACATTTCTTTGTCAGAAACTTTGTTACCAGAAGTAGAATATAACATCCACAAGGTTGTTTTTCTGAGACAGCAGAAAAATGGCTGTCATTTAAGTACTAATTAAAATATCCAGTATATTGTAAGGTAAAATATGTCACTGTAAATCTTGAGACAGAGGGAGGTAAAGGGAGGGGATGAGACTGGATAAATTAACAAGCAGAGTCTTATTGTAGCCTGGGGAGGCGAACAAGGTCATGGGATCATTTGGGAGAAATAAATATACTAAATAGGGTGGGCTCCAGGTTCTGGAAGAATCTGGTAATGCTGGACTGGATATTCACTGTTGCTAGAAGCTTCAAGAAGTCCTATAGCACACACTGATATTAATTCACATGGTTGAGAAGTCGCCCCCTGACCCATCCAGCCCCCTCCCACTCCCATGCCCAGGATTTAAAATAGCTTTGGTCCCAGAAAATCAGCCAAACATGGCCGATTTACCAAACATGGGAAAATTGTTTGAAAAAAAAATGACCCTCTCTTGAGGCTTTATAAGTCTGTTTTTTGTTATAATAATGTTAATAGCATTTTACGTGCTTGGATATTAACAGGCTAAATTATTTTAGCAGTTAATTTCTGCCTCCCTTGTGGTTTCAGTTGGATTCAAAATGTATACTTCCTGTCCTAGCCTGTGTTTCCTTGCTTTCTAACAGCTGCTATGTTTTACCTTCATGGTAGATGAAGCGTTTGCTGAGTTTTTGTTTTGTTTTGTAAGATACGTTATAATAAGATATGGACCCACTAGTGTAGCAAGTTTGTCATGAGGCAATTTTGGGGTGGAGGGGAGTTCAGCCTTGAAAAGGGATAGTTTGTTTTTTGGTGGAGAAATACCATTCGCAGCCTCCAACTACATCTCTAAACGTGGCTAGCCTTTCAGATTTTTGTTACTGGTGGCATGCATGAGTACCTGAAAGTTTAGGTGGGTTTGTTTAACTGATTGATCTTTTTCAGAGAACACACTATTAAGCAGATATCTTTTGGATGGTGGATTGTTCATCTGTAGGTGGGTATTTTGGCAGGTGGTCATCACATATTGCCATTGAAGTTTTGTAATCAAGCTATATTTTAATTTAGTTGCTGAATTGTTGTGGATAGACTTAACAGTGATCTAGGAGGTTACATGTAACTAAGAAGGACTAATCAACAGTTACAGAAAAATACAGGGATGGCATTTTGGCAAACATGTCACATGGTAAGTGAGAACTTGTAACCAACTCCTTTCTTGTTAACATGTAAGTGGAGCTGCTTAGGCAGGTTGTTTTCACCTTCCCTGAGACCCAGTTTTTAAGTCAGTGGAAGGAGTAGGTGACTACGTTAAGAAAACTTTAGGAATCTCAGGTAGACTAAGTAACAGTGTTGTTCAGGGTTTGTGCTAGATAATTCCTTGTTGCAGGGTGCAATCCTGTGCATCGCAGGATGTTTAACAGCATCCCTGGCCTCCACCCACTAGATGCCAGTATCATTCTCCCCAATTTGTGACAACCAAAAATGTTTCCACATGTTGCCAGAAGTTCCCTGTGGGTGCAGATTCACTTAGATTCATGTTTTTTTCTTCTCCCTAAAGCCACAGATTATTTCCAAGGCTTCTCTTAGCAGTTTTCTCTTAGGTAGTGATAGGCTAGTTACTATGTTTAGACTTCACCCATAGAAACTTGTACAAGTTTTAAATATATTTTTTTAAAAGTTGTGTTTTATTTTACTGGCAGTTATTGAACACTTACTATGTGCAGAGCACAATTATAGGGGCTTTGCCTATGGGAAACTCAAAGATACTAGAGAAAGACATTTAAGTAACTGTAATAGTGGATGAACTGGTAAGTGATATGATAGAGAAACAGGTACTGTTTAAGTTTAGGGAAAAAGAACTTTATTCCAACGGAGTTGGGGTGAGGAAGGTATCTCGGAGGAGGTGAGATTTTATCTGGGTTTTGAAATATGGATGGGACTTTTAAAAAGTGGATTATTGGGTAAATTGACATTTCAGGCATCTCATGGCTCCTTTATTCCAAATACATTTTTAAAAATTTTATTCACTCCCATTTAATATATGACATTAGAACTCTGGCCAGGCCTTTCTAAGTTTTTCTTGCATAAGATTGGTTATGGACAGAGAACTAGAGATATGTGAAGTGGTAGTTCCTGAAGACTTGATGGCTGGTATAGGTCTCAAAAAGGGAAAAACAGTTTGGCTAGTAGAGTCCTGCAGAATGCCTTTCTTTACCTCTGCTCTTGCTTATATATTATTCTTCCAGAACCTTATTTCAGATGTGCTGTCTCTCTTCTTTTAGTCTTTTTAATTATTCCCTTTACTAGTCTTCTCTTTTGTGGACCAATATCAGCCTTCTGTTAAAAATTCTTTCCTGTTCCCGTTTTCCTTTTAAGCTCTGTCCTTCCTTACCTTTCCTTTATGGTTAACAATTTCAAGTGTGCCCTGTACTGTGTTTTCTCTTTTTTTTTTTTGCGGTACGCGGGCCTCTCACTGTTGTGGCCTCTCCCGTTGCGGAGCACAGGCTCCGGACGCGCAGGCTCAGCGGCCATGGCTCACGGGCCCAGCCGCTCCGCGGTATGTGGGATATTCCCGGACTAGGGCACGAACCCGTGTCCCCTGCATCGGCAGGCAGACTCTAAACCACTGCGCCACCAGGGAAGCCCTCTTTTTCCTTTTATTTACCATCTTCTTTTCCTTAGTCCCTTGTAATCCAGCTATTTTTCCTTAGCACTTTATTGGAATTAACCTTTCCAAAGATGCCAAAGACCTAATGGCCAAATTCATCCGTTGATTGTTTTCCTCTCTTTCACACACAGACTTTTGCTCTCCTTTCTCTGTCTTTCTGTGTCCCTCTCATATCCATCCATCCATCCCATCAGTAAACATTCAGTTTGCACCAAGATATATCCCAGGTCCCTGGAGATGAAATGAGAATATACCCTCAAGTAGTTTTACCAGGCCTATAAGTAAGTACATAATTACCACATAGTTCATAGCTGCTATGATGTACGCACAGCAGCCGTACAGGAACTTCGTGAGCTCTGTTGTTTTTAGCACTGAGATTCTGATTCTTATTTTATCTTACTTTCCTGGTCCACCTCACCCCACTTATGGCAAAAAGAAAAGCATGGCCATATTCCTCTATTTTCTTTTAACATTTTTTTTCCTCAGAAATCACGGTACTTTGCTGTCACCCCATCATCATTGTTTAAAATCTGTCAGGCACCTACTTAGTATAAATCATTGTGCTAAGTCCTGCAGAGACAAATTGGTAAAAGGTATCATGCCTGCCATTCAGAGAGTTTATAAACTATTTAGTGAAATAGGCATAAGCATAGGATCATACATAACAAAGTGCAGTTGAGTATAGTGAGTATAGTGGTTTAGAGCAGAGGTCCCCAACCCCTGGATCACCATCGGCCCGTGGCCTGTTAGGAACCGGGCTGCACCTCAGGAGGTGAGCGGCTGGTGAGCGAGCTAGCAAAGCTTCACCTGTATTTACAGCCACTCCTCATCACTTTCATTACCACCTGAGCTCTGCCTCCTGTCAGCATTATGGTGAGTTGTGTAATTATTTCATTATATATTACAATGTAATAATAATAGAAATAAAGTGCACAATAAATGTAATGCACTTGAATCATCCTGAAACCATCCCCCGCCAATCCGTGGAAAAATTGTCTTCCATAAAACCAGTCCCTGGTGCTAAAAAGGTTGGGGACCAGTGGTTTAGAGCATGGTCTCTGGGGCAGAACTGCCTGGATCCAAAGCACAGCTCTAACACTTACTAGCTGTATTACCTTGAGCAAGCTGCTTAAGTTTTCTGTACCTCAGTTTCCACATCTGAAAAGTGAGGGTAGTAGTAGCAGCTATCCCTTAGAGTTATAAAGGTCAAGTGAGTTAACTTGTAAAGTGCTTGGGATAGTTCTGGCATATAGTAAGCATGTAAGTTTTAGCTATGTGTCAATATAAGGCCTGGAATTTAGCCCCTGGCACTGACTAATTGATAATTTTGCACCTCTGCCTTCTGGACATTCCTAATTTTAGAAGTCTTTCTGTCACAGCAAAGTCAGCACTCTTAAAGGTAAACTCTTAATTAATCCTTACCCTTCTCTTCTCCCCTATCCCTCATGTTTTCTCATTTTCCTCATTGGTGCTGCCACTCCCCATCCTCCCATTCAGGTTTAAAACCTTGCAGTCATCTTTGAGTTCTCCCAGTTTTTTCCTCACCCTCTTCCACACATACACCACTTTGGAAATGCTGCCTTCCTGTTGTCTGTTCTTTTCTATTTCCAGCACTGTCAATTTATATATATAACTGTTGAAATAGTATTCACCTTGTACCTTGCCTGCAGTTCTTGGAAGTAGCAAGAAGAAAGCATTGACTTTGGGTTTTTAAACACTACCCACTACTTTCTCTGTTTTTGAACTAACAACATCTCTGGGTCTTGATTTATCTTTTTTTTTTTTTTTTTTTTTTGCGGTACGCGGGCCTCTCACTGTTGTGACCTCTCCCGTTGCGGAGCACAGGCTCCGGATGCGCAGGCTCAGCGGCCATGGCTCACAGGCCCAGCCGCTCCGCGGCATGTGGGATCTTCCCGGACCGGGGCATGAACCTGCGTCCCCTGCATCGGCAGGCGGACTCTCAACCACTGCGCCACCAGGGAAGCCCATGATTTCTTTATCTTTAAATTGAACATTGATCTCATAAAATTGTGGTCAGCCTTTAAAAAAAAATAAAAAAGTTCACATATGTTTACTAAATTCCAATTCTCCTTCAGACTCCACCACCTGTCCCCCCCCACACCCCCGCCAATTAATTTTGCATTGCTTCTATTTACAAGCATTTGTATGTGGCTTTCCCTCACTTCAGCTCCTTAGTTTGGCATTCTTGGCCTTCCATAAAATGACCCTCGTCTATCTCTGTCACATGATATCTCCTTACCTCTTGAAAAGAGTCAACTGCCCTAGCTAGAGTAACCTACTCATTGTCTTCTAAACATGGTTTATCCACTCCTGCTTTAATCTGTCTCCCAAGGCCATTTCCCCTGCAGGAGGTACTATCCTCCACTCTCTTAAATTTCACCTTCTGTGGGAAAATTCCATGTCCACCCGGGTGATTTCTGCAGTCATTGACTTTCTGTAGCATTTCCTGTCTCTCAGTCATTTGGTACTTATAATTTCTTAAATTTTTAGTGACCTCTTTTTTTTATGTACGTGAATTATCTCTGCAGCTAGACTGAGTATGATAGAGATCATGTCTCAACAATTTTTAAATGCGTAATGTACATAATGGGTGTTGAATAGAGTTTTCATGCTTTGTTTCATTTTTGCAAAACATTTATGGATTACTTACGAATGCCAGTGCTAGGCTCTAAGAATATAAAGGCAAATGGACTGATTTTTGTTTCTTAGGCTAGTGGTCTCCTGAGGGAGATGGATGTTGCACAGATATTTCAATATACATTTGGCCCTCTGTATCTGCAGGTTCCACATTCGTGGATACAACCAACTGCGGATGGAAAATATTGGGGAAAAAATTTTTCAGAAAGTTCAAAAAGCAAAACTTGAATTTGCCAAGTGCAGGCAACTGTGTACGTAGCATTTACATTGTATTTACAGCTATTTACATAGCATTTACATTGGATTAGGTATTATAAGTAATCTAAAGATGCTTTAAAGTATACAGGAGGATGTACAAAGGCTGTATGCAAGTACTATACCATTTTATATTAAGGGACTTGAGCATTTGGGGATCAATCCCCTGCTGATAGCAAGGGGCAGCTGTAATGTGGTAAATACCAAGGTGAATGTTTTCAAGGGATGCCATGAGTATATTGAGGGAAGTGGAACTTTTACTGCCCAGGAGTTCAGAGATAGCTTCTGGAGTTGAACTCAAGAGCTCAGTCTTACAGGATGAGTAGGATTAGTCAGGTAAAGAAAGAAGAGAAGCTCTACCGGCAGCATCCGACAGCAGGATGTCTCACAGGAAGTTCTCCGCTCCCAGGCATGGGTCCCTGGGCTTTCTGCCTCGGAAGCGCGGCAGCCGGCACCACGGGAAGGTGAAGAGCTTCCCCAAGGATGACTCTTCCAAGCCCGTGCACCTCACAGCCTTCCTCGGCTACAAGGCTGGCATGACCCACATTGTGAGGGAGGTCGATAGGCCAGGGTCCAAGGTGAACAAGAAGGAAGTTGTGGAGGCTGTGACCATCGTGGAGACGCCACCCATGGGCATTGTGGGCATTGTGGGCTACATGGAAACACCTCGAGGCCTCCGGACCTTTAAGACCATCTTTGCTGAGCACATCAGTGATGAATGCAAAAGGCGCTTCTATAAGAACTGGCATAAATCTAAGAAGAAGGCCTTCACCAAATACTGCAAGAAGTGGCAGGATGTAGATGGCAAGAAGCAGCTGGAGAGGGACTTCAACAGCTTGAAGAAGTACTACCAGGTCATTCATGTCATTGCCCACACCCAGATGCACCTGCTTCCTCTACGCCAGAAGAAGGCCCACCTCATGGAGATCCAGCTGAACGGAGGCACTGAGGCCGAAAAACCGGACTGGGCCCGAGAGAGGCTAGAGCAGCAGGTCCCTGTGAACCAAGTGTTTGGGCAGGATGAGATGATTGATGTCATTGGGGTGACCAAGGGCAAAGGCTACAAAGGGGTCACCAGCCGTTGGCACACCAAGAAGCTGCCCCGTAAGACCCACCGAGGGCTGCGCAAGGTTGCCTGTATTGGGGCGTGGCATCCTGCATGGGTGGCCTTCTCTGTGGCTCAGGCCGGGCAGAAAGGCTACCATCACCACACCGAGATCAACAAGAAGATCTACAAGATTGGCCAGGGCTACCTCATCAAGGATGGCAAACTGATCAAGAACAATGCCTTTACTGATTATGATCTGTCTGACAAGAGCATCAACCCTCTGGGTGGCTTTGTCCACTACGGTGAAGTGACCAATGACTTTGTCATGCTCAAAGGCTGCGTGGTAGGAACCAAGAAGCAAGTGCTCACCCTTGGCAAGTCCTTGCTGGTGCAGACCAAACGGCGGGCCCTGGAGAAGATTGACCTTAAGTTTATTGACACCACCTCCACATTTGGCCATGGCTGCTTCCAGACTGTGGAGGAGAAGAAAGCATTCATGGGACCACTTAAGAAGGACCGAATTGCAAAGGAAGAAGGGGCCTAATGTCAGAACAGATTATACAGCTGGTAGAATCTCAATAAAGTTATTTTCCAGTGGGGGGAAAAAAAAAGAAGGGAAGAATGTAGCAGGCAGAATGAGTAGATGCTTGGGGACTGTGTGTTGGAGGAACTCTAAATCTCGTTCTGCATTTCCTTTGGGAGTCTAAGGTGCTCTTTCAATAAACCTTTCATTAGCCTTACGGGAATAATTTATACTTAAATGGCTGATGTTTGTTGTATGTATTTCTACTAGAATATGAAGAGATGAGAAATTTATGTAATGCCTCCAGTATTTCCTTTAAGATACATAAATATTTAAATTTCCTTTCCATGTTTTTGACAGTAGCCTCATCTTAGGCAAAAATTAGTTATTTGGAACATTATTAAATTATTATGGGGGGAGTTTTAATGAATACGTGAAAATTCTGAGAATAACTTTGAGTTTATAGACTTATTTTATAGAATCCCTCACCTGTTGAGATCAAACATGGAAGGCGGAGGTACGGAAAGGAGTTCTGTAGCATTGGGCGATGAGATCAGAACATTAAGTGAAGTCTCTTTGGATTTAACTTTTTCAAATCTGTCATAAAGAAAAAAAACCGTTGTAGACCCTTTTGATCATTGACATTTTGTTCCCACAGTTCTTGGTGGCATTTTCCCTTCTGTAGTGTCTGTCTTAAGTGAGAAGCATGATTCTGAAATCTATTATATTTAAAGAATTGCTGTATTGATGCATTAATATCCTCAGTCTATTTCCAAAAACTCCATGGGTTCACTGACCATGTTGAGTCCTTTTTCCATCCCTCCTCTTCCCAAAGCCCTACTATTTCAGTGCTATGTTAGTTGGAATATAGTATATTAGAATGTGTTTTACTAATACTGCTTCTTAGAAAGGTCATGAATTATTATTTAGTTCTTCACCAGGCAACAACTAACCAAATTTTCTTTGAGACACTGTGTGGTGATGAGATATAAGATAATCAGAGTAAAATGGAATTGGAAGATGGTATTCAAAGAAAAGATGAGTTAGAGGTATACTTACTTGAAAATTTTTTTATTGCTGGTGGGAAAAGATAAAAGGCATAGTGCTAAGAGAACCACCACAGGATGAATTTGGATATAAAAAGTATCTTAGGGCATCTGCAAAATTTTGTACTTCTGCACACATACGCAGTTTGTGTAGATATTTTAAAGTGAAAATTTTGTGTTTTAATATCTAAAATACATATTTCTCAAATTCTGCTTAGTTTAGGGAATTCCCTGATGGTCCAGTGGTTAGGACTCTGTGCTGTCACTGCCGAGGGCCTGGGTTCAATCCCTGCTCAGGGAACTAAGGTCCCACAAGCCACACAGCGTGGCCCCAAAAAAAAAAAAAAAAAAAGAAAATTCTGCTTAGTTTAGATAACTGAAATAATAATATTATTTGTCTAAAATAATCGTTAGTTTCGCTTTGCTTTTCCATGAAAAAAGGTCAGAATATTAAGAAGCACAACTCAAAGGTTAAGGCATATTGGTCATAGATTCTGAAAATGTTAACATGTTAGTCACTTGCTAATTAAAAATATGTTAATTAATTTAAAAATATGTTAATTAGGTTGTCTGTAAACCAATACAGGGTTTTTTTTGGCTTCCTATGAAAACAACATAGTGTAGTGAGTTGAATGAGCAAAGCCTTTGAATTAAGATTGGCCTAATTTGTATTTAGGTTGTCCTGAGTTCAGATCCCAGCTCTGCTGTGTGACCTTAAACCTCTCTAGTTTTAGCTCTTTGCTCTGTATTTTCCTGTCTATAAAATGACAATGATAGAAGTATTGGGAGAATTACATGGGAAGATGTATATATAAAACCCACCATAGTTCTAGGTGGGTAAAGAGCCTAATTTATGCATTGTTTTCATTTTCTGCATTTCTGAATATGAATATATACCTTAAAACTTGTAGTCTTTGAGTTGGTTGGCAGCAATTGTGCCTTAAATGGGTATAAGGTAGTTGACAGGTCTTAACTGTGAAGTAGGCTGTTTTATTCCTCAAGAGTATCATCTTACATTTTACTAGTGCTTTATACTTTTCAGAATGCTTTTATATAATTGTCTTCTTAAGTTCTTCTATCCAATAACCTTACATAACTGGATTGGCATTTTGTAGAGAAGGAAAATGAGTACCTCATTAGTGGCAGAGTTGGCATTGGCCTTAATCTGCTCCCTCCTTGTCCACTGTACACACTTGGGCAGTGCTTTTAAAAATGAAAAATTTTCCCTTTTGGTATCTGTTTGTTGTTGATGCTGTCAAGTGGTATAATATATATATAATTTAGATGATTCACAATTAGTGTTTGCAGATTCATATATTAGAAAACATATTTCTTAAAAATTACTTTAGTTTTTTAAAATTTCACGTGTAATATAGATCTGGTTCTTGCCACTTCTGCATCCAGGAAAGTAATACATACTTGTTTTAAACAAAACAAAACCCAGAAAATTTTGAGTGATCATATAACAGTGAAAGAGAGTGCTAATTATTGCTGGGACATCAGGCATAAATCTGGACTGTTCGAGGCACACAGGAACTTATAGTCACCCTACCATCCAGGGTTGTGTAGCCTTTCAGTTATTTTTTTATATGTATATTAGCATTCACATACTTGTATAAACATATGTATGTATTTAGTTTTAACAACTGGGATTGTTCTCATTTATATAGTTTGTAATCTTTCTTTTGTCACTTGACATTTTATCAAAGACATGTTCATAATTATATATCTAAAGCATCATTGGAAACGTCAGCATGCTGAAAATTACAGGAGTACTGTAATTTTCTCAACTGAATTCCTAACAGTGAAAATGTGTGTTGTTACCAATACTTTATTATTATTAAAAAATGCTGTAATGAACATCCTGGTACACACATATTCTTGTGCATGCTTATTTGAATGACAAGATATGCACATTTCAAAATATTTTGTTAAGCGTGGTAGGCAGAATAACACGCCTCCCAAAAGACGTCTACATCCTGATCCCCAGAACTTATGAATATATTATGTTACATGGCAAGGGGAAAGAAATTAAGGTTGCTAATCAGCTGACCTTAAAATAAAGAGATTATCATGGATTTTTTGGTGGGCCCGGTGTAATCACAAGGATCCTTTAACTGTGGAAGAAGGAGGCAGAAGAATCAGAACCAGAGAGACATGACTTCCCTGGTGGCACAGCGGTTAAGAATCTGCCTGCCAGTACCGGGGACACGGGTTCAAGCCCTGGTCCGGGAAGATCCCACATGCCGCGGAGCAACTAAGCCTGTGTGCCACAACTACTGAGCTTGTGCTCTAGAGCCTGAGAGCCATGACTGCTGAGCACACGTGCCACAGCTATTGAAACCCACGCACCTAGAGCCCGTGCTCCACAACAAGGGAAACCACCGCAGTGAGAAGCACACGCACTGCAACGAAGAGTAGCCCCTGCTCGCCTCAACTAGAGAAAGCCCGCGTGCAGCAACAAAGACCCAAAGCAGCCAAAAAATAAGTAAATAAATAAATTTAAAAGAAAAGAAAAGAACCACAGAGGATAACATCCTGTTGGAATGGAAGGGGGTCACAAGCCAAAGAATGCAGGTAGTCTCAATAACAAGGAAAACGCAAAAACTAGGTTTCTTCCCTAGAGCCTCCAGAAAGCAGCACAGCCATGGTGATACCTTGATTTTTACCGAGACTCACTCAGGCTTCTGACTTTCAGACCTGTAAAAGAATAAAATTTGTGTTGTTTTAAGCCACTAAATTAGTGGTAATCTGTTACAGCAGCAATGGGGAAATAATGCCTGGTAGATGTTGCCAGAAAGTTTGTACTGTTTATTCTGGCCCTAGCAGTGTTTGAAAAGTACCTGTTTCTGTACATCCTCATCAGTACTGAAGGTCTCATGATCTCACCTTTTTTTTGAAGCAGATTCCTTGATGTCTTTACTTGTATTACACACAGACAAGTCTATCCAATACTCTAGCATTTCCCAGAGTGTATTCCGCTGAACACGGGAAGTTCATATATGTTAGGGTTCTCAATATATCCGAGGCAAAATAAATTTCAAAATACGGGGTTAAACTGGATTCTTTATGTAAGACTTCTCATAGTTTGTAACATGCTAATGTGTATTATGAACCTCCAAGAGGGAGATAGAGGTTGGGGTTTCCAAAGCTATGTCACAGCTCATAGAACTGATGTTTTCTTAGAACACTCTTTAAAATGCAGCTCTCCTTTTTCTTTTCTTTTCTCTCTTAATCTTTCTCTTTAATATATTAACCTTTATGTATGTCCATATTATATCTTAGACTTTATTCTTCAGAATTCTTCTACCTCTAAAGTCTTACATTCAACCATTCCATTTTGACCACAGCCTGATCCGCATTAATCCAGCTGCTTCTCTGTTCAGGACTTCCAGTGTAGATTCCAAATTTTTCGCTGTTAGTCACTTCCTGCTTTTTTCTTTTCTTCCTCCTCCTGTTTTTGCTCTTCTGCCCATTTTTTGATATATTACTTTAACCTGTCTTACCAGTATCCTCAGTCCTCTTGTCCTCCCAGCTCACTTGTCTAGGAAAATCTGCTCTGAATGATTCTGAAAATATGCTTCTTTGGGTATTATGGATAGCCTCACTGGAAAAAAAATCTTACAGACTGACCAGTTGTTTAAATGCAGTCTTCCACTTCAATACCTATTAGTTGATTTTCCCCCCAGTTTTGCCCATTTCTTTACAGTAGTTAAACTTTTGCTGTTTTCTTGAAGTTTTACTCTCAGCAAATGGTCTTTATTTGAACATAAAAATAAAAACCTTTTGGTGGGACTGATCTGCTTCCTGTTCCTTCCTCTCCTAGTCCTTGCCTCTGTCGCTCTTAGAAAGGAAAAGGTTCTCATCTTCCTTATTAAGGAGGTTTTCTTTGTTTTTGCTCTGGATCTCATAGACTTTTTTTTTTTTTTTTTTAATTTACTTTTGGCTGCGTTGGGTCTTCATTTCTGATCACGGGCTTTCTTTAGTTGCGGCGAGCTGGGGCTACTCTTTGTTGCGTGTGCGGGCTTCTTATTGCGGTCTTGCTGTGGAGCATGGGCTCTAGGTGTGTGGGCTTCGGTAGTTGTGGCCCACAGGCTCTAGAGCGCAGGCTCAGTAGCTATGGAGCATGGGCTTAGTTGCTCCACTGGCATGTGGGATCTTCCCGCACCAGCGCTCGAACTTGTGTCCCCTGCGTTGGCAGGTGGATTCTTAACCACTGCGCCACCAGGGAAGCCCACAGACTTCTTTTTATATTCAACCTTTTCCCTCCTTAATTGGAGCTTTGTCATAAACATTTGAGCAAGCTTCCCTTAACCTGTCCTTCCCTAGCATTTGTTCTATATTTATCTTCCCCATTTATCACCTTATAAACATGGTCTATACTGACTCCCTCAACCCATTGTTCTCTGGTTTCTACCCCTACCTTTCCACTGAAACTATACTTGGTCAGGTCACCAAAGGCTTCTGTTTTTAACTCCAAAGACTCTTTTTTTAATTGAGGACAGGGACTGTTTTGCTAACACTTGTATCCCTAAGGCCTCTGCAGTGCCTGATGCATAGTGGAATCTTTGAATATATTTGATGAATATTCATTCAAAGCATGTATGAATGTATTTCAGTTTACTAATGTCTGTTATGACTCTTTGCTCTGGCCTTGTTTATGTCTTCATGTGTTTCCTTGTTTTGTTTTGTTTTCTAACTCTATTTGAATTTGGTACTTTTTCTATTTGTCTTTTTCTTGTTATGTTCAAGATAATTCTTATATCGAAAGCTGTTATCTCTCATGGGATTTACCTTGTCAGTGTGTTACTTTGCTTTCAAAAGTGGAGCTATATTATCAGAAAGTTTAGCCTGATACTCCAAATATGAGCATTAGCCAAGCACAGCACTTAAAGGTATAGTGATTTAAGAGTAAGGCCTTTACTTTCTGGCAGCCCTGAGTTTGAAAACGGGGTGTATGATCTTGGGTAAGTTATCTAACCTTTTGATTCCAGTTTCCTCAGTGTTAGAATGGAAATAATATGTTTCCTAGGGTTTGAGAAGGAATAAATTAGATAACAGAGTAAAAGTTCTTAGCATGGTGCCTTATACCTGGTTAAAAAAAGAAGCAGTAGGACTTCCCTGGTGGCGCACCGGTTAAGAATCCGCCTGCCAATGCAGGGGACACAGGTTCGAGCCCTGGACCAGGAAGATCCCACATGCCGCGGAGCAGCTAAGCCGGTGCGCCACAACTACTGAGCCTGCGCTCTAGAGCCCGCGAGCCCCAACTACTGTGCCTAGAGCCCGTGCTCTGCAACAAGAGAAGCCACCACAAGGAGAAGCTTGCACACCACAATGAAGAGTAGCCCCCGCTCACTGCAACTAGAGAAAGCCTATGTGCAGCAACAAAGACCCAACGCAGCCAAAAATTAAATAAATAAATTTTAAAAAAACAGAAGAAGAAAGTTACATTTACTTACATGTTTATTATTTCTGACACTCCTCATCTCTTTGTGTAGTTCCAGGTTTCCATCTGGTACCATTTTCTAACAGCCTCAAGAGCTTGTTTTTAATATTTCTTATGGTATTGATCTATTGGCATCAAATTTTCTCAGCTTTTGTGTTTCTAAAAATATCTGTTTCACCTTCAGTTTTAAAGGATATTTTTGCTGGATATAAAATTATAGATTGATAGGATTTGGGGTTTGTTCTTTTTTTTTCTTTCACTAGTTTAAAGATATTATTCCATTATCTTCTGGCTTGCATTTTTTCTGATAAGAATTTTGCCATTATTCTTATCTTTATTTTTTTCTCTGCCTGCTCTTAAGATTTTCTCTTTATCATTGCTTTTCAGCCATTTGATTACAGTGCCTTTGTATGGTTTTCTTTTGTGCTCAAATGCTCAAAGTTTATTGAGCTTCTTGGATATCTGGGTTTATAACTTTCATCAGATTTGGAAAATATTCCGTCATTAACTTTTCAGATATTTTTTTGTGTAATTGATATGAGCCAGATATGGTATAAACTCTTAATTTCTTTGGATCTGTTGCCTAAGTCAGCTAGTAATTTGATTTTGTTAATATGCTATAGAATTGTATGTTATTTACTGTACATTTTGCAACTAAAGAGGTTTTTTTTTTTTTTCTTCTTGTTTAGCAAAGAAGAACTTAAAAAGTGGGTTTTGTGTGATGTTGGAATCACAGTGAGGCTAGGCTATATCTTTCCTTTGGGCAGCAGTGTGGGAGAGAATAATAAAATTTGTTTGATCTTTATTTTAGATGGTATCTAAGAAAGTTGTATAGCATGAAGATTTGTCCACAAAGATATCATCTCCCCTTTTTTACCATGTATTCAGGAACTCTTTCTATGAATAGCTATTGCCCTAAGCTGCAGTGCAAATTATTTGTAGTGATGACTTAGGGTCACTCCAAGGAATGTTCTGCTGTTGCCATTGAAGTCTGTGTATGTTTATTTTTCCTATATAATTTATGTAAGAAAATATAGTAAACCTGTGTTGTCAATTGTCTTATTAATCAAAAATTTCTAGAAATTAGGATTTTTGTTTTGCATTGTGATGAGGAGGAAGAGAGTGGGAAGAAGAACTAGAGAGACCTCTGGGACAGAATGTATACCAGAGGCTAAAACCAATAAGATTTCCTGGAGAAGAGTTTTTCAGGTTTAAGGAAAAGGGGAATATGGGTGGGTCTTATGCTTTTAAATAGGCAAACTCTGAATAAAATCATAAGCAATAAAATAGTCACAATTTAGTGTTGTTGTTTTTTTTTTGGCTGCATTGGGTCTTCGTTGTTGCGCATGGGCTTTCTCTAGTTGTGCTACCCTTTGTTGCCTTGTGGGGGCTACCCTTTGTCGCAGTGCACAGGCTTCTCATTGCGGTGGCTTCTCTTGTTGCAGAGTATGGGCTCTAGGCGCACGGGCTTCAGTGGTTGTGATGCACAGGCTCGGTAGCTGTGGCTCGTGGGCTCTAGAGTGCAGGCTCAGTAGTTGTGGCACGGGCTTAGTTGCTCCGCGGCATGTGGGATCTTCCCAGACCAGGGATCAAACCCGTGTCCCTACGTTGGCAGGTGGATTCTTAACCACTGCACCACCAGAGAAGTTCCACAGTTTAGTTTTGAACATGTGAATTGTTGAAAATTGAGGTCTGTATTGCATCATGGAATAATGAATAAACGAAGTTTAGGTTCTGGAATTCTGATACACCTGGATTTGAACCCCACTATCTTTGTGATTTGGGGCAAATTTCCTAAAATCTCTGAGCCTTTGTTTCTTTATTTATTTATAAAATTGGAAAAATAGTAGTTACCTCAGGTTGCTATGAAAATTAAATCGATAATGGTTTATGTAATCCACTTGTCGATTACCTAGATCCCCAGTGATTATTAGTTTTCTTTATATATTCACTTTAAATTTTATTCTTTCATTCAGGGACCTTTTAAACATTTATAATATTTAAACAAACCCCTATGGCATTCATGAGACTATACTAATGAGCTTGGGTTTTGTCATGAGGTATTTTCTCCCAGTCTTTTTCACTGAAGTACAACTAAAGTCACATGCTTTGGAAGTATGGAGCCAAAGTCCACATAGACCTCCTGCATGTTTGAAATTTCTCTTAAGACTGGTGTTATATTGTTAAAAATTATGAATAACTTTGTCCTTTATTCTAGAATTGATTAATGTGCATTCTTAGCTTCAGTATCCTCATTTTAGAATGAGGATAATAACATTTACATCTTAGGATTTTTGGGAAGAGTAATAATACCTATAATGATAATAATGACAATAATAGCTAACAGTTTTGAGGGCTTATTTAACAAGAAACAGTCCTAGGTGTTTTATTTCTGTTACCTCATTTAATCCTCAAAACATCTCAATGAAGAAGGTACTTTTTATATTTAGTTATATATATATATATCTCCTTCTTACTCCTGACAAAACTGGGGCATAGAGAAGCAGTTTTCCTAAGGTTATACAGCTAATAAGTGGCAGAGCATAGTTAGAACCCAGGCAGTCTGAATATAAGGTACTTAACTACTACATTTTATATTCCCATTCTGTGAGATCAGGTGTATAGAACATTTAGCATAGAATCTGCTACATAATAATTTTAAATGTAAGCAGTTATCAGTATTCAATAATAATTAATTTATTTTGTCCAAATCTTGGAGTTAACTTGATGTCTCTAAGAAATTGTGTTATGTCTTTCCTGTGGCTTGAGTTATTCCCGGCATGCCGTTGAGTGCAGCGTGATACCCAAGCCCATGCCTTTAACCACTACTTTCTACTGCTTCCTCTTTCCTTGTTGGTCTGTGTCCACATTAGAATTTAAATCTGGTAGGAACTATAATCTGTTTTGTTCGTCATTGTATACTTCGTCCTTAACACTGTATCTAGTACATAGAAATGACCAAATCATTGTTCAGTGAGTGAATGAAGATCTAAAACCTGCCGTTTTCAGCTGGTCTTGGAATGTAAGCATTATTTATACCATCTATAATTGTGGTTTAATTACTTTACATGTTTTTCCTTCCATAAGCAGTCCAGTTTGGACCAACCATCTGCTCCTGTGTTCTACAGGGCACTCTCACCTTGGTGCTGCAAGAGCCCTGCTGGGTAACTGGTTTCTGCCTTACAGAGATCACTCAGCTTGCAGGCAGGGAGGGAGATTAGAATAACACTTTGATCCCAAACTAGAATTTTAGAAATATACAAAACAGAATTTTTAAATGTGTATTCTAAAGAAACTAAATATAAAAAGGAAAAAAAGCTTTGATATTTTCCCTTTGCCTTTGACATTAGATCATTTTAAATAAAGAGAAAATTTAACTTTCTTCAAGGGGGTTCTCTGTTATTGTGGGTTAACTCATATTTTCCTCCTCTCCTCTATCTAGAATGTCTTAAACCATTCTACCTTATGAGAAATTGGATGTTCTTGCAGATAGTCATTGTGGGAGAAAACGTTTCATTTAAGTCCCAGATGAGGACCGGAAACTTGAAATCAGAGGAGCATCTGAAATCAAGTAATATTAGGTAGGATGAAAATTACAAGGGATTTCTACATGTTTGTATTCCTTTTAGAGATATATGTTAAAGTATTCATATACTATGAACACTAGTACAAGAATTAGAAGCTTTCTGAAGCATTTGATATTGGCCAGGATGGGGGAGGGGAGTGCTAATGGTTTGGGGTTTTTTGTTTGTTTGTTTTTTAAACTTATGTAGCTTCATAAGAACTTTGGCATGTTTACTTTGTCATGAGTGTTTATATCTTATAGTTCAAGGAAAATTTTTAAACATTTAAATTTAAGAAATGTTTATGTTTATATATGTGGTCTCTGAATATTTATGATAAGCATAGGGACATGTGCTTTATCTTGTAGATTATCCTTTAAAATAAAAATTCCTATGTTTTGGGTTACATATATTGCAGTTCATTTGAGTGCAGGGAACATCAGTTCTTGGTTCTATATGTCAGCCTGGATGCAGTCAAGCCTCCTAGGTGCCTATAGAATAGGTATATGATGGTATATAAGAGAAGCCCTCTGCAGGTATCTCTTGTCACAGCAGCTTGTATCAGTTCAAATGACAGTGTGAAGGTGCTTGATCTTAGAGATGGGGCTTTTAAATGAGAACTGCTAGTTGCCCCTACAAGTTGATACTATGATAGTGACACCTATAGCCAGGCCATTCCAGAAGACTTGCTTTACTGTGTAACACTTATGAGCTTTGGAACCAGACTGCAGGGTGGAACCCAAGTTCTACCACTTCCTAGTTGTGTGAGTTTTTAAGTTTTATATAATCAAAGCTAATGTTTGGGGAGAACCAAAAAGTACAATAACATAAATTCTTTGCAATTTTTATGTATCAATCTCTGGTTTTATTTTATGTGCATACTAGAATGCGGTCATTATTACATTCAAACAGTTTCTCTTTTGTCACTTAGCCTTATGTGATGGTATCTAGGATTTTTGACCTCCACCTTGGAATGTTGTCTTCTTCAACCTAGTGTGTTGCTTCAGAAAGGATCCTTTGTCAGTGACTAGATTAGCAAAAGTAATTTGGTGGTCACTGAAGTATTCAAGTCATAGTCAGATTAACCCTCCCTCTCGGGAGTTATCACTCATGTTCTTTTATGTAACTTACCTGTTGTCTTATTTATTCCTGATAGCAACTCTGAAAGGGAGTTTGTATCCCTGTTTTATAGATGAGGAAATTGAAGTTTCTTGGAAAGAAATTCCAAGGTAGCACTACTAATATGTAAGAAACCCAGATTCAGGGCCACGTCTTTTTTATTCTGTATCATTTTGTGTTACATAAAATTGCCTTAAGTATGATGCACATTTTACCGTTCATTAATTCAGCAACATTTTACTGAACAGCTATGACGTACCAGGCATTATTCTCTGTGTTAGGGAACCTTCTTCCTCACATTTTTCCATTGTGTCTAATCCATATGGCACTCATCACTTTTTCTCAGGTTCTTTTGCCTATTCATTTTGTAATTAGCTCAGAGACTTACCATTCTCCTCAGTTAATCTCCCTCTTAGTTTCAGACACTGATCTGATTCTCCTACTTTATCTCTGAATTTGAGGCAATGTAGCAGTGAATTCTCTGGACATCTCTCCACCCTGCACTACTCCCAAATTTTCCTAGCATATTTCTGTCTAATCTTACCTTCCTCCAATTTCATCCTGCCTCTTTTTCAAAGCCAGTCTTGCCTCCTGTCTTTTTCACATTCTCATGTCTTTTCATCTCTTCCAGAATCGTGCTCTGTTAGTTTTGTTCTTTCCTATATCTTCAAGCTATTCCTTTTTCCTAGCTTCTTTTCTTCATTCTAAACATGCTCAAGTCTCTCCCATTGAAAAAAAGCAACGTCTCTTTACCCATGGCCCCCTTCTCTTTCTCTTCACAGCCCGGTGTCTTAAGAGTTGCCTTAGACTTCTCCCTCTCATTTGTTCCTCATTCTCACTGCAATTTGACATTTTTTCTTTGTCTGGCAAGGCTATCGTTGACTCTTATTTCACCAAATCTAACACACCTTCCAATCCTTATAGTACTTATCCACTGCCTTTGAGATTGTTGAATACTCTTCCTTTTTATCCTCTTCTTTTCCCTATACCACTCTTCTCTTGCTCTCGTACACCTGTAGTTTCTTCTTGGTGTTCTTCATGGGCTGTCTTTCTTTTATCTGCCACTTAAAAATGAAGATAGGGAGCTAGCACCACCCTTCTGCCTTTCTAGGCAATTACATTTACTCTTACGGTTTTAACTACCATCGCTGTGCTGATCACTCCAACACTGTATCCCTGGTCTTGATGTCTCCCCTGTGCTTGACACTCATCTTTAAGTGTCTGCTTGCTCACCCCCAGTTTGTCAAACACCCAGATGTCCAAGGCAACAATCTGGGAATGATTTTAGACTGTTTCCTCTGCTTTATTTTTCTCCTGCTGATTTTACTTCCACATATTTCTTGAATCGAGGCTTTTCTGTTCATCTGTATTATCACTTCCTTTCTTCCAGTCTCGCCCTTTTAAAATCCACCTTCCATGCATCTTGTTGTTGTAGTCTTTTAAAAATGCAATTCTGACAATGCTGTGCCCCTGTTTAAAACTCAGCACTGTTCTCCTAGTAGTTAAAAGATAGAATCTGAGCTCCTTAACATGTCATACAAGGCCTCACAGTCTGCTCTCTGCCTTGATTCTCCAGCTCATCTTCTGTAGCTTGCTACCGTGCATTTGATCTATTAATCTACCTCCTTCACTGGCTTAGCTTTGTTTTTTGTTTTTTTTTGTGGTACGCGGGCCTCTCACTGCTCTGGCCTCTCCCGTTGCGGAGCACAGGCTCCGGATGCGCAGGCTCAGTGGCCATGGCTCATGAGCCCAGCCGCTCTGCGGCACGCGGGATCCTCCCGGCCCGGGGCACGAACCCGTGTCCCCTGCATCGGCAGGCGGACTCTCAACCACTGCGCCACCAGGGAAGCCCAGCTTTGTTTTTATTGTTGTGATATTTTCTCTGCCTGGAAGAATAACTCCTTCTCATACTTTGAGATTCCCAGACCAGAAATGGCCCTTTATAAAACTAGGTACACATATTCAAATTGTATAGATTGTAGAGTGAACGTTGTAATATAGAGCAGTGGAGTGTCAGGAGATTTGAAAATTCGTGCCAAAACGTTCCATAAAGACAGAAAGCAAGTTAGTATTTTTATTATCTCTTACTGAGAAAAGCTCCTTTAGGAGCAGCATCTTCCCTAGATGTTCTTTTCTATGTGAAATTCAACAGTAGAGTGATGTGATTTATTTTTTTCTGATTAATGCCATGAGACTTGGTGGTATCTTAAAGATCTAAGTGTATATGTGCATGTGTGTCTGCATGTGTAAGCACACACTCACCTTATAGTGTCTACTGTCTGGTCTGTTATTTAACACAAATAATTATCATTAGGTTATTATGTTTATGGTCATAATTGTTGGCTACTGTTATCCCAAATACTCCGTAGTACTTTATGGAAATAGGTAAACAAATTATCTTGAAATAAAACCTGCTGTGGCTTTTATTTAAATTTCCAAAAATAAGTTGCTCTAGCATTACCTCCCAGAACAAAAGAGCCTGATTTACCTTTCCTTAACAACTGTGAGTTTAGAGGATATTGGCTTATATTCCTATGTTCTGCTCATAGGAGAAAGGGGGTTGGAAAGCCAGGTAAAAGGAATCCTTCATTGTATCGGCCCCTGATTTGGAAATGTCCTATATTTTTAAACCATGAATATTAATGTGTGATCATAGAGAGATTATCCTGTATTTGTTACCTTGCATTGTTATATCAGTGCTATGTATAATCAAGCTATTTGTTAAAGAAGATAACCATTAGTTTTTTTCCTCTAGTGACATTATTAAAAAATTACCATAAAATGTTTAACCTTTGAAAACCCCAATTCTTTGGGCAATTACTATCAAACATTCCATTTCTTTTTTTCCCTTTACAGTCTTGTATAACAGGGGAACTATGATACAATGGTTAGGAGTTAGCCTCTGGAATCAGGGTGTTAAAATGCTACCTCTACTACTTGCTAACTTGATGACTTTGGGCATGTTACTTAATCTCTATCTCCTTGGGTTTCCTCAGCTATAAAGTGGGGGCAATAATAGTACATAGTGAGGATTGAATGATTACCCTATGGAAAGCCCTTACTTTAGAACAGTGTCTGGCAATAATAAGTGCTAAATATAGTGTAAGCTATTTTAGTATATACCTAGTGCATTAGAATGCATTAAATGTATTTATAGATCTTGATGATCATGTTCTCTCCAAGAGTAGTGTTTCAGATGGTTAGCTTTAAACATATTTGATTATCACTGAATGTTTCAAATTTTATTCAGTCTTTTAATGACTTTCTCTTTTAGTGTTTGATAGAAATGCTTAATTTCCCTTATTTACGAACTGAGACAATATATTTAGTATTTTGAAAACTTTATATTTTATAACTATTTAATAGTGCTATTTTATTATTGAAGGCATGATGATTTTACTTCTTGGATTCTTCATTCATTCATTCTTTTCTTTAATTCCTTTAGCTTAAAGTAAGAATAAAAAGGATCTCATGTGGCCACACCTTCTAGAAGCCAAGAGGAAACATTTAAAAACTATTGTCTCTTTATATAAGCATTGTAATGTTAATCTTTAACAATATTGGTCTTTAACAAAACCAGTAGGTCATTGAGGTGTAGTATTTAAAAACGTAAAATAATCAAATAGCCAATTTTGTGCTAATCTTTATGAAAGCAGTTGGTATAAGATCACATATCTATTGATTTGATTTCTTGTATATTATACATTATTAAAAAAACTAAGAGTTGTGTAGGGGTGGGAGAATAGGGATTCCTTTTCTTGTGAGATAATTTTTAGTTTAACCCTCTCACCTATCTAAATGGGTATTTTTGGTACACAGAAAAAGGAAGAGTTAGTGGATAATAATATATAAACCTAACCATGTTTTAAGCAATTTGCAAATTAATTCCATCAGAAATATAGCATGGCCTACAAGTACTAACTTTCTGATTACATGAGACTATATTTTAACATAGTCTTCTTTGTGACAAGATTATGACATTAACAAATAAAAATAGATCTTTAGTCTGAGGAAACTGTTATTGATGATTCCTCATATGGGAAAACTGTTTGGTTTGGGAACTTACACATATTCGACTTCTCATTTTTGATGAAGTACTCCCTGAAGCAGGAGAGCCAAAATTTTCTGTAAAGGGCCCAGATAGTAACTGTTTTAGGCTTGATGAGACATGTGATTGTTGTCTCAGCTACTCACCTCTGCTCTTGTGGCAGAAAGCAGCCATAGACAATATGTAAACGAATGGGCGTGACTGTTCCAATAAAATTTATTTATAAAAATTGATCCAGTGTGAAGGAGTGAATTTCATCCACAGGCTGACCACTGCACTAGAATGTGAATTTTACTTCTTGTGGTCCTTTTGATAAAAATCCCAGGTATTTATTTCCTAATGTGATCTTTTAAAAAATATCTGTTTATTTAGTTTATTTATTTATTATTTTTGGCTGTGTGGGGCCTTAGTTGCAGCACGTGGGATCTTCGTTGCCCTTCGTTGCAGCACGTGGGCTCTTTGTTGCGGTGCGTGGCATGTGGGCTCCAGAGCGCGTGGTCTCTGTAGTTTGCCGCGCACAGGCTCAGTAGTTGTGGCGCACGGGCTTAGTTGCCCCGCGTCATGTGGGATCTTAGTTCCCCGACCAGGGATCGAACCCACATCCCCTGCATTGGAAGGCAGATTCTTAACCACTGGACCAGGGAAGTCCCTGAACCGATTTTTTAATTTAGACTAGTTGTCTTAAATGTTAGGGTTTAATCGACAGAGCAGAAAACTGAACCTAGATAAGTCTACGTTAGCTTTTTATGTCATAGAATTTTTTTATTCTAATTTAAAAGAAATAGAAATGACTTGGACTTTGGAGTCAGAAAGAACTAAGTTTGTACTTAATTGTACCTAATTGCTTTGTGACTATGGACAAATTATTTCAGAGCTTCAACTTCCTTGTTTATGGGATGGGAATCATAGTAGCTATCTCCCAGGGTTGTTACATTTTCCATTTAGCTAGCTTTTCACCATTTCAATTTAGCAAGGTTATTTTAGTCATTAACACATGTCTCTTTCAGAACCTAGGAGAGAACTGTGCACAGAGGAGCATCTCTTCCCCTGTGTTAATAAGGAATCAGAGCTCTTGGAATTTCAAAATGCTTGTGTCAGATAGTTTTTATGACATTTTTGCACTTTTGTTTGTGTTTGGATTTTTAGTTTTACATTTTTCTTGGGCAGATTATAGTGTATAAAAATGTAGAGTGAAATTTTGATCTTTGTTTATCAAAGCCTAGAAGCCTGCTCCAGAAACTGTTAGAATTATAGTTCTTCTCTTACTGATGGCCCATCTGAGAAGCAGATTATTTGGAAATAGTTCCTATTATATGCTCAATATGATCTTCATTTGACTGGCAATTGGTATCCTCATTAGGCAGATGTTAGCATACCAAGATGACATTTGTTCATCTTTACAAGCAAATCTTGTTTGGAAAGAGAAAGCAATCATTAGACACATGATCCTAAGTGTATCTTGTATAAACTAGAGTATGTATTTTTAGCTAACATATGGAAGCATTGTGAAATAAGTCCTTTGTAACTTGGCAGCTTAGAATGAAAGGTATTGAATCCAGTGGAGATGCATAAGTAAGGTTGGCTGTCTCAGTATAAGGTTCATAAGTTAGTACTCTAGGAGGGTTTTGGGGTGGGGGAGGAGAGGAGGTTGTTGGTAGGTTAGGATGTGTGCTATTCCTAAGTATGATCTTAGGTTTTTTGTTTTTTTTTTCGGTATGCGGGCCTCTCACTGTTGTGGCCTCTCCTATTGTGGAACACAGGCTCCAGACACACAGGCTCAGTGGCCATGGCTCACGGGCCTAGCCGCTCTGCGGCATGTGGGATCTTTCCGGACCGGGGCATGAACCCGTGTCCACTGCATCGGCAGGTGGACTCTCAACCACTGCGCCACCAGGGAAGCCCTGATCTTAGGTTTTAAGGGCATAAATCAAATATTTTGTGAGGGTTTTGTTTTTTTTTTTTACGGCTAAAGTTTAACACTCAAACTAGGCTTTATGGATAATGGAATTTGATGTGATGTTACCTTTTAGGACTAAGTGTAGCTGTTTTATTTGGTATTGTTCATTTATATTGATAGTTCTTGTGGTTTGTGGTTTCTATAGCATCCTATTGTGATTCTATTTGAAAGCTTAATTTTTAAAAAATATAGATATCTTTTTAAAAGCTAAGAAAACAAAAAGATTCATGTTATGTTCTGATGAAACTAAAATTCACAATTGTTATCAAATAATAAATTACATAAAGCATTTACAGTAAAACTTATAGAATCTCTAAATATTCTCTAGCTTTTATGTCAAATCTTGTTTTTAAAAATGGAAATCTCGTAAGTTTATATACTTACCTTTTTAGAGTATATGAAAATAATTTAGCCTTTTTCCTTTCTTCACTTAAAAAATATGTATTGAATGCCCACCGTGTAGGCAAAGAAGTTGTGATGGTGAGCATTCCTAAAATCTGTGATACACCCTGTAAAGAAAAAATGCAAGTGCTTTGAGAGCATAAAACAGGAATATCCTTCATGTATGCAGGGTTCAAGTAAAGCTTCCTGAGGAAGTAATGTCTCTACTGAGACAAAGGATGAGTAATTAACCAGACAAAGGAGGAAGATGTATTCCTAGCAAAGGGACTCTTCTTTACAAAGGCCCTGAGCGTCAAGGGAGCCAAGCACATTGGAGAATCCAGAAAGAAGTCCAGGGGCTGGAACACAGAGACCAAGGAGAGAAGAGAATAATGGTAGAAGTAGAGTACAGAGACTCTATTCAGTTACAGAGGACTTTGTAGACCACTTTAATAAAGATCTTGGTTTTTACCCTAAAAGCAGTGGAAAATCATTAAAGGGTTTTAAGTGCGCAATTGGTGAGGTCAGATTTGCATTTTTTAAAAGATCCCTCTGATAGCAGTGGAGAGAGCAGAATGAAATGAGACAAGAGTGAAGTGGAGAAAACAATTTGGTGGCTTTGCTATAGTCCAGGCAAGGGATGCTTGTAACTTGAATTATAGTGACTGAAGAGGAAGTAAAGGGAGAGCTACAGATTCAAGATGTATTTGGTAGGTAAACTTTTTTGGAGTTGATAGATTACCAGGGATTTGAGAGAATGTTATCATGGATGACTTCTAGGTGTCTGCTTTTCACAACTGGAAAGCCATGATACATTTGCTAAGGTACAAAACACTAGAAAGAGAACCAGGGATGGGGGTGGGGATGGGTCATGAGTTCAGTTTTGGACCTCTTGAATATAAGCAATTCTTGAAGAATTTGGGAGGGAGAAAAGAAGCAGCAGCTAGAGGAAAATCTAGGATAGAAGGTTTTAAAATCTGTGAGAGAATAGGGCATGTTTAAATACTGTGAGAAGGATCCAATAGAGAGGGAAGTTTTTAAATTATTGAAAGAGGGGAGAGGGTAATTAAAGGAGCAGAAGTCCTTAAAAAGGTTAGAAAGAGCATACCTAAGTGTAATTACTGGTGTTAAGTAAGAGATGCAGTACTGCTAGTATTTTAACAAGAGTAAGAAAGAAGAGGGCTCTGTGACTGTAAGTGTTTAGTAACTGGGCATTGTTTTTCCTGAGGTATGGGGCTGTCCTTTGCTGAAAAGAATTGAGGAGAATGGAGATTTGAAATAGTTATAGTGGCTAGTGAATTGAGAAACATAGAATTTCCTGGCCTCATGGAGGGAAAATTTGGAGGTAAACAGTAAGAAAATGAACTCTACTCAGTAGAAGAGTTCGTGATGACCCTGTGAACTTGTAAGGAATGGCATCAATTTGCCAAGATCTAATGCTACTCTAAACATTAAAGCAGGGACACTATTTGCAGTGCCACAAATGGAGCTGTTATACATTCTTACTGTCATATATAATTTTACTTAACTTTTAGTGTTACTTATGTCGGGTGAGCCTAGTTTGTTTCTAACTGAGGTTCTTTTTCCCTTTTTTAGGCAGGCAGAAGTCCTGAAGGCTGACATGACAGGTATTCGCTGGCTCTTTTGTTCTTCACAACTTATTTTATACCATTAAATTAAGGGAAGTGTATCATCTTATTATACTACTTGTAGTACTGTCCTGGTTGCCAGAGGGGATGATAACTTACTATTTATTTTAAATATTTATTGTTTTTATACTTTGAATTCTTACTTAGATGGCTTGTTAAAATTTTTATGTTATCTGTGCTACACTGAGTTGAATATTACTTAATTTAATGCATATACTCATTTAATTTTTACAAACTATTTATCAGCTACTTAAGAGATACAGAAAAAATAATTCATATACCATATAAACACAAATATCTCATAGTATTAGATTTATATCTTTGTGTTTGTAATTCCCCAAACTTGAATAGTAGGTAAACCTTCAGAAAAAAATGTTTGCAGGAAAACTCTTGCGAATTGAAAGTCCTTGAAATTGAATGAGCTACCTTGCCACTTTTCTTTCTTTTCTCACCTTTTTTGTTTTGAATAACAGCCAAGGTGTTTTTGAAAGAATAACTGGAATTAGTCACTAAAAGGAGCAGATGAATTTAACTCCAAAATAAGGAAATATATGGCAATAACTATGTAGTGATCAATATGTTCTCTATAACAGCATAACAGCAATATGCTTTCTATAACTGTCCTAAAATGTGAAAAAACAATAAGTGCTAATGGATCTCATGCTAATTTTTGAAGATTTTAGTTCTGCAATGAAACCTGCAAAGAGTTAAACTTGTAAGCAGCATACCTGCCAAAATTTACAACCAAGAGGAAATGGGCTATTTAGATCTCTTTTTCTCAACCTCTAGAATTGCAGGCTAATGTTCTAAGAATTTTAGGTAATCTCATTGTCATCTTGCTCAAGAAAAATAATGGAAAAACCAAAAACACTTTTTATAGGTTTATATTTCTTCCCATTATTAACATAACTGTCATCATCTTCCATACTATGGATTCTGATGTCAGCTCTGAGCTACTGTATTATGCTCTTGTATTGGCATTGTAAGCATAATCTATATTGCGTGACAGAAATTGTGCATGGAACAATGTTAAGCCATCTATATACCTTTTACATTTTCTTAACTCTTGAACACCCACAGTAAGTAGGCTTAGGGTTTGACTTTTGTAGGGGACATTTGACCTGCCCAGAAGGTGACCTGTCCTTAAGATACTAAGTCTGCTCATTTAAATGTCAGTCTCACTGATAGGTCAGAGTTAATGATCCCTTACATTCCTTTTCCTGCAATCAGTGAATTGAAGCAGGGTTGAATAAATCTATAAATCTATTTATTTAGTCATTAAAAGCTTAATAAGGAAGAGACCGAGAACCTGATACCAAAAAATAGGCCCTATTTTTTAGGAGCCAGCAAACTCTTGTAAGGATTAACTCTGATGTCTGGGAGTTTCTATATGCAGAACAGGATTATGCTGGCTCTAGATACTAATAGCAGACCTAAAGGAGAGTGAAGATTATGCCATTGTGCAGCGGCAAAATACTAAATGCAACCAGACAGGCTAACTAGCAGCCGGAAATATATAATTGCAAAGTCCATTATTAAGTTCTTCTCTTGAGGCAGCTCACTGTCAATTATTGCACTCATAAGCCTAGTAATCAGAAAGGCTAATGTGCCTTGTAGGACTCTGGCAGACAATATGGCCCCAATTTGGTATTACATATAGTTATAGCCTGACTTTCTGATTTCATCTTGCACCCAGTCTCTCATTTGGCCTCTTGAGCAGTTTAATCACTGTCTGCTACTGGTCCTCATTTACATTAAATAGCAAGTACGTATTGCTCACAAAAGTGTCTTGGCAAGCAGTCTACCGATGGTTAAAATAACACTCACTGTCAAGACTTTATTGGCTTGACATACATAGGAGAGTAGGAGTAATAGCAGAATGCCCAAACAGCTGCTGGATTGTGAGCTGACAGGAGGATTCTGTAAGGACAATTGTGAAAATGATTCAAAAGAAAAAGAGAAAAGCTTCTTTGGACAAAGAGATATAGTTATGAGAGTAAACAGACCAACTTGGCAGTCCGTCATTTCAAATGGGGTGACTTATTATGAGGCATATGGCTTCCTATGGTATGAATGCATAGAAATCCAAACCAAGATCAAAGGGTGAGCCATTCTCTTTTCTTAAGCCTTTTTCATTTCATGGCATTATTTCAAAACTAAAAGACAAATACAGAAGCATTTTGAAACAGATGTAGTCATTAGCCAAAAGGTGAAAGTCATCTGAAATGTAGTAGTATAAAACTTCTGCAGCTATCTATGATATCTGTTTAAAGCATGTTTTTGCTTTGGGGAATGGAGAGTGAAGGAATCGGTGGTGTGGCATAATGGTCTTAACTATCTGTTTATCATCTACTGTTCTGTTTTTGTTTTGTTACTCAGATTCTAAGCTGGGTCCAGCCGAGGTCTGGACATCCAGGCAGGCTCTGCAGGACCTGTACCAGAAGATGCTGGTTACTGATTTGGAATATGCTTTAGACAAGAAAGTAGAACAGGATCTGTAAGTACTATCATTTGGGATGTCCCTGTAAGATCAGGAATCTCACCAAGACTTTAGAATAGAAGAGAACAATTTGGTTGTTTCTTTTTAGCCTATTTCAGAGTAAACTTTTTCAATGAAAAAAAGAAGGAAAGAAATTCTAATACTTGTGATCTTTTTGAACAGAATATTTGACCATTGATATTACTTTAGATACAGTCTTAGGTAGCAAGAGGAGAAATGTTTAGAGTTGAGTTTTATTAAGGTCTTCAGGGCGTACCATAAAAACAAATTTGTATGTGTTTCAAGTACTAAGAGACAGTGTTTGGATTCTCTGTATTGTATTCAGTCCTATATTTGAGCCATGATTTAAAAAAAGAAATACGAAGTAGGCTTTCTTTGATAAATATGATTCTATAAGTTTCTCCCAAAGGAAAATGTGTTTCCAATGTAAGGAAAGTTCTTCCTTTTAATCCAGTAAATAGGTGTTTCCTTTTTTTCCCCCCTAATAAGACTAAAGAAAGATTTTGTATATTTAGGCTATTCCACTCATTCTTTCTATTAGGGATGAAATAGCAGATGACCAGATTCCCAACTGAGTAAATAAATGTCTTTCATGGAAGGCCTTGCCTTATAAATTGGAACAAGGACATTAGCCTGGTGGAAAATTAAAAATCAAGAATATTCTTTTCAATAATGCCTGTTACCCTAAGTAGTGGTGAAGATTAGTTTTTCCTATATAGCACATCTAACCTTTATATTGTTAGGAGATCTAGTAATAGAGCTTAATCACAAGCACTCAAACCCATATTTTTGATATTAGAGTCATGGATAAGATGGCATCAAAAATGCTGAGGGAGTGATTGATTGCCCTCATAAATCATTAAAAACCCCAGTGCTTCAAAAGAGCCTCAAAAGCTGCTGTTGATAAAGAATTAGGTACTTTCCAGGTAGGTTGTAAACCCTCTATCTATCTGTGTTTGCTTCCTTCAGCCAGTAATATCTTCCCTCCATCCTAGTTCCCTTTTTTTGTTTTGTTTCTTTGTGATTTCCCCTGTGATTTCCAAATTAGGGAGTGACTGTATTTCACCACAACTGAATTTAAAATGATTCTCTATACAATTCGAAAGGCATTTTATAACAGGATTTTGGTGTGCCATATTTCAGCATTGTGTTGTTTCTTAGTTTGAACAGCCAAAATTGAAATGTCAAAATGAGTTTATATTTCAAGCTCTAACGAAAATATTAACCCCAAGAGAAATAAACAAACTATTAAATAGAACTAGAACTGAGTGCTGTGGGAAATAAGTTTTAGAGAAATAAGAGATATGGCTTAATATTTACAAAAAAATCTCCCCCACCCCCACCCCCAGACATGCCACTTGATACAGAACACTCACATATTTTTTGACACAATGGTGCAATGTATGGAAATTTGTTAATAGCTTGCTTTTACTTTGGTCTTGCCACTGTAGTTCTAATTTTGTATGAGGATTCCTAAATAGGTTCTAAGTCTAGTAGCCCTAAAAGGTTAATAACTGAAGCCACAGTCTGATTATTCGAACATTTGGTAAGTGTTTACTAAGGTCAGTTGCATTCTACTGCTTGTCTAGTCTTGTTCAAAGGGGAGCATAAAGTTATTTAAGTGAATAACTTTAATGCAGGTTTACTGTCTAGTGTGTTATAATTATAACAAACAGTTCTTTCTTGTTCTCAGGGGGACCAGTGTCTGCCCAGTGAGTCACTGCTATACCAAATAGAATTACATTTTGTTTTCAGCTGGAATCATGCCTTTAAGAATCAGATCACAACACTACAAGGCCAGGCAAAGAATCGAGCAAACCCGAATCGGAGTGAAGTTCAGGCAAACCTTTCTCTGTTCCTAGAGGCAGCTAGTGGCTTCTATACTCAGGTGAGTTCTGCACTGTATACCAATTTTCCTAAAATTAGTAGTGAATATTTTCTTTGTACACATCTTGTTCATATAAGCACTTGGGGTACCCACTGTATGGTCCATCCAGGAGTTGATCACCTATAATCTCAGATGAATCAAAATGTCTGAAATTACTTACCATAAGACCTTTAAAACAGTAAAGACTCTGCTGTTAAAAAGGTGATGGTTCAGCTTATAGGTTAGAGGTATTATTGTGTGAATTAAAAAAAGGGTAATGAGAGCAATGCCTTAGTGAAACAGCAGAAGTAGTGAGTTACAGGTGGTAGTAGAGCAAATGTAAATGTATGGGTGTAGTCATTGTGAAAGTAACAGCTATGTTTTGCCAGGTAAGACATAGTCAAAATTCGTGATATCAAGTGAGTTTTCATAGTATTATATATACAGTAGAATTTATCTGGAGCTTCAGTGCTATTAAACTACCTAAGAAATAGAGCAGCCTTTCCTCAGTTTGAATAGTAAGCTATTATTTATTGTCTTCAGAGACTTTCCTTGTCCTTAATTACCTCTTGATATGACTTCTGAATCAGGCGAGGTAAAAGAATAAATAAATCTTTTTGGACAGTGAATTTTATTTAAGCAGAATTCTTTAGAAAACATCATCTCATCCACTTGTAATAGCATTCATAATTTAATTAATAACATGTATAAATTCTCATCTTATAATGACACGACAAGGTTTTGCAGATCTTGCTCCGAAAGAAATTCAAGAACCTACTCTCTGTGCTGCTACTTGACCATTGCTACCTGTATTTTGGCTCCATTTTGGTTTTACTACTTTTTAGAATGAAGAGAAAGAAAAGACTGTTAAAAGATATCAAATAGCAATCATCTTACAGAGATTATTTGTTTTACTTAGACTAAAACATTCATCACAGTTCATCATTGAAAGAGCTCAAGTATGGCTCTTGTTCTCAAAATTCATTTTTAAATTGATGCCAACTTTTAGCAAAAGTTGATATTTCTGGAGAGGGGAATTGTGGTTTGCCGCTAACTAATCCTTATTAATTAATTAATAAATTCTTAAAGATTAATTCATTCTACAAGTAGCTATTAAAAGTCTACTCTTTGTAAGGCACAATACTAGACACTGAGAATTGGAGAGAAAAGAGACCATCTTTAACTTTCAAGGGAATATCCAGTCTAAATGAGGAGATGTATACATTAATAGATATAGTGTTTCTTTTGGCTTTCTGATTATAAAAACATGCATACTAATTTCAAAAGATTTGAAAATTATAAAAAGTCAAAAATTTTTCATTACCCTCTCATTCAGGATAAATTACCACTTTTAATATGTATGTTTCTAGTGTTTTTATACTTTCGTACGTGGTTGTACCTATTCATTCTTTTATCAGCTTTATAAACATAATGTAAGTTTTTCCTTGTATTATTAAACAGTTTGATAAGCATCTTTGTTTATAAAGCATTTTCTCTAATACTGGATTACTTCCTGAGGATAGGTTCTTCATTGGATGGTGAATTAAATCATTGGATGAGTGGAGCTTTAATACTATATTGATACACATAATTGTTTTCCCAAAAGGTTATCATTTATATTTTTGTATTTCCATCAGCAGTGTATGCAAGTGTCTGTCTTGACATCCACTCACCAGTGTTAAATATTTCAATAAAGGCAAATGAATGATTAATTGAATAATTTATACTTGATAGATGGAAAATAATTTTTCATTTAAAATTTAATGTAATCTAATTACTAGTGATGTTGAACTTTTTTATTACATATTTGTATTTTATATAAATCATTTATTCATTTACTTTTCCCTTTCATTGTTCAGACCCTAGTTTTTTCCATGGTGATTTGTCTGAGCTTTTTCTATATAAGGGGATATTAATTTTTCTTCCTTTTTTTTTTGACAAACATCTTTTTCTCCAATTTCTTCTGTTGTTCTTTCATTTTATTTAAAGTTTTTTGAAATACAGAAGTTATCAGATAGTTTTTGTTTTTACAGTACTGTTTTTTCTTTGTCCATTTGTCCATAGATTAGTGGATATTTAACAATAATACTTATATTTAAAAGAACAAATAGATATTATAATTCAAATATTAAAATTTGAAAACAATACCAATATCCTGCAATAGAGTAATGGTTAAATAAATTATAGCCTATCTGAAAAATGGAATTATGAAACTATTATAAATGGTATTTATGCAGATTTTTTTTTGAGGTTTAGTTGATGTACAATATTGTTTCAGGTGTACAACATATTAAGGTTATACTCTATTTATAGTTATTATAAATATTGGCTGTATTCCCTGTGCTGTATAATATATCCTTGTAGCTTATTTATTTTATACATAGTAGTTCGTACCTCTTCATCCCCTACCCCTGTCTTGCCCCTCTCCCTTTCCTCTCCTAGCTGGTAACCACTAGTTTGTTCTCTATATCTGTGAGTCTGTTTCTTTTTTTTTATATTCACTGCTTTGTTGTTTTTTTAGATTCCACATAGAAGTGATAACATGCAGCATTTGTCTTTCTCTGCCTGACTTATTTCATTTAACATAATATCCTCCAAGTCCATCCATGTTGCAAGTGGCAAAATTTTGTTCTTTTTTATAGCTGAGTAGTGTTTCATTGTGTATGTATGTATGTGGGGACACACACACAGCGCCACGCACCACGTCTTCTTTATCCATTCATCTGTTGATGGACAGTTAGGTTTCTTCCGTATCTTGGCAGTTGTATATAATGCTACTGTGAACATTGGGGTGCACGTATATTTTTGAACTAGTGTTTCCGTTTTTTTTGGATTTATGCCCAGGAGTGGAATTGCCGGGTCCTATGGTAGATCTGTTTTTATTTTTTTGAGACACCTCCGTACTGTTTTCCACAGTGGCTGCACCAATTTACATTTCTACCAACAGTGTATGGGGGCTCACTTTTCTCCACATCCTCACCAGCATTTGTTATTTGTGGTCTTTTTGATGATAGCCATTCTGACAGGTGTGAGGTGATACCTCATTGTAGTTCTAATTTGCATTTCTCTGATGATTAGCAACGTTGAGCCTCTTTTCATGTGGAAAAGAGGCTGTATGTCTTCTGTATGTCTTCTTTGGAAAAATGTCTATTCAGGTCTTCTGCCCATTTTTTAATCTGGTTGTTTTTTGATATTAAGTTGTATGAGCTGTTTACGTATTATTTTGGATATTAACCCCCTATCAGTCATATCACTTGCAAATATTTTCTCCCATTCAGTAGGTTGTCTTTTCGTTTTGTTGACTGTTTCCTTTGCTCTGTGAAAGGTTTTAAGTTTAATTAGGTCCTATTTATGAAGATTTTATTTTTAAGATGAGGAAATTTTGTTATTATTAAGTGAAAATCATGATGTAGAATTATGTGTACATTTGACTCTACATGTTAATTGAATAGCCTTAGCTCAGTGGGGTGTTGACAGAAATGGTATCCCAGCCCCCACCCCCACTTCACTACTTTCAACTATGCTTTGTTGAATTCCGGATTCCCGTCATAACATCTTGGACAGATTTCGTACCATTCTGATTGCTCTTAGGATTTTAAACTTAGTCCAGTTTTAAAACTCCAGTCTCATCTCCAGCTTAAATCGCTTCCTTCCCTCATGTAGTAGAAATTTAAACTGTGAACACAACTGAAGTAGGGAGGGAGGGGTAGTAGGGACTTGCTGCAGCTGGCCCTGGTGGAGGTAGAGGGAAAGCATCCACTTTCTGCAATACATTTTTATATTAGCCATTACACAGACTTGTTTGTTATCTTGAAAAATGATTCTTAACCTTTTTTTTATGATGTGATATACATGTAACACAATTCCAAGGGTTTGATTGGACATTGATAAATCCAGACAAATAAAGCAAGAATCATCATTTTTGTTGAGGGGGCATGTTATTTGCAAAAACACTTTATAAGCAAGTCAATAATAAAATCATTCAAATGTCTCAAAATATTGTTTTATAAAGAAAAATATACAAGAATCTAATTTTGAAATTTATTTTTTAAAATTTTTATAATCAAGCATTGATCTTTCCCTGCTGCATTCCATAGGCAATGGTTGAGTGATCACAACAGTTGTAGAATGATCAGCAATAAACTTCTTTTCAGATCTCAACATTAATAGGACTCGTTGCTTGCATTTTTTGTTGTTGTTGTTATTTTGGCTTGATAATTGAAACAGTTAATGATGTTGTGAACAGTAATGTTCATACATCTTTTTTGATGACATGCAGTGCAGATTAAGCTGCCAGACTGGGGAAGTACACCAAGTCCAAATCATTGTACAGCCTTATAGACTAAGATGAGTTTTGAATTTTAATCTTAAGTGTAGTTGCAAGCCATTGGAAAGTAGGCAAGGGAATACCATGATAAGATTTGCATTTTTAAAAGATTACCTTGGATGTTGTGTGGAGAATGAATTAGCAGGTCAGGAATGGAAGGTAGTTAGCATGCTGCTGTAGTAATGGAAGGTTATTAAGGGATTTTTGAAGTATAGCCAGTAGAACTTCCTGATGGTTTGGATTGGATGTGTGGAATCAGGGTAAGGGAAGAGTCAAAGATGACTTGAGTTATCAGATTGAGCAGCTAGCTGACTGGTTATACCATTTACTGAGATAGGGAACACTGAGGAGAAGGCAGCTCTATCCATGTTACATTAGAGAGATGCCTGTTTGAGAGGAGGGGTCAAATAGGTAATTAGATAAGCTTGGAGCTCAGTGAAAAGGGCAGGGCCAGAGTAAAATTCATGATTACAATAAAGAACCTTGACTTAGACATTAGTGTTTGGCATTGAAACCCATGGGACTAGGTGGGAACAGGTTTGGCACAGGAGGAGCCACACTGCAATAGAAGAAAGTCAGAATGGTGCCTTGGAAGCCAGAGAGAAAAGCATTTCAACAAGAGGAAGGGGTGATCAATTCTGTTAAGTGCTACAGAGAAGTCAAGTAAGGTGATTTAAAAGTGATCAATTAGATTTGACAATATGGAAGTCATTGGTGAAATTAATGAATACCATATTTCCTCATTTCTAAAACTTTTTCATATTTTAACGCCTCTGAGATAGGGATAAGTTTACAAATGGTGGTCAGTCACCATTTAATTGGCATTGGGTTTTTTTCCCCTCAATGTTATGGAAATAATAGTTCATCTTATAAGTTATGGTATCTTGGATTTGATGAAATGTGACTGCAGTAGCGTTCTTGAGATAGAAATCTGAGTGGAGTGGATTGACAAGAGACTGATACGTGGTTATCCTGTGACGATGATTTTGACTTAGATATTTTGTTAACTATTTAAAGCATGGTTCGGGGGGGATGAATTGGGAGATTGGGATTGATATATATACACTACTATGTATAAAATAGATAACTAATGAACACCTACTATATAGCACAGGGAACTCTACTCAGTGATCTGTGGTGACTTAAATGGAAAGGAAATCTAAGAAAGAGTGGGTATATGTGTACATATAACTGATACACTTTGCTGTATAGCAGAAACTATCACAACATTGTAAAGCAGCTATACTCCAATAAAAATTACATAAATAAATAAAAGCATGATGCCTCGAGTCAGAACCAAACTCCCAATCGAAGTAAAGATGTAACATCATGCAGTATGGGTTTTTTTTAAAAACATCAAAGAACAGAACAGTAGAGTAGTCCTTGTTCTAAGAAAATGGGAGCCCAAAAGAAAGCATTATCATTAAGTTTCTATAGTAAGTTAAAAGATGGTATTCTGTATCTTCATAGTTAGTTCTCAGTTCTTAGTGTAGAGTGAAGAGCTAATAGTATAAAAGAGTTTTCACCGAATAATTGCCAAATATAGTTTTGTTCAACTTATTAAACATGTGTTTCTCTTCTTTAGTTCCACTTCGTTTCTGCCTCTAAACTAGTGTTCTGTCACCTGGAATCCTGAACCAGCAGGAACTTTTCTGGTGTCTCTACCTACAACTCCTGGGTTCTGGCAAAAATTTTATTATAAGACATTCACATGAAGTTTCAACCATGCTTGATTTACTTTTCATGAACTTTCTTTTTTCTTTTTGATAGATATTCAACCTTGCCTAATTTTCCAGTCTGTTAAGTACCTGTTGAACTCAGTTCTTTATGCTGTGTTATGTTTCTTCTTGCCATCTTCCACAATCATCAGTTTTTGGGTTTCTTCCATTTTTTGTTCCTTTCTTGTACTTCTTGCTTTTTTATATTTCCAGACTCTAGCCATTCTGGGCACTAATTTTGTTTACTCAGTTTTATGTCAGCAAATTTCTTGCCCATTAGAAATGTACAGGTATAAGTAAAGATGTAGATAGTTGCTATGCTTCATGAGAAGGGAATACAGGATTTTATATTTGGTTATGGAGGTGGTTTTTACATTAGGAAAACGGTGGGACATTTTATATCCTTCTGAGTTGGGTGCTCAAGGTGTTTTATTTTGTATTGTGAATTCTGCACATATTAGAGTGGTTGATAGAATCAAGATATTTCTAATTCTGTAACCTTAGTCAAATGACTCGATATTTTTGTTTTCATATCCCCGTCTGAAAAAGTGGAGCTTCATATCTACATACTGTATTGCTACCAGTTTATCACAAGGAGAAAGTGAGACAAATGTATCAGATAACCCAGGGAATGAAGTTTATTATAAATGAAGAATATTCCGTTGGCTTATGCGGTCATGTTTGGCATCTTTCCCCCCCTTCCTCCTCTCTCCTGCTGTCGCCTCCCTACTTGATATACCTGTCTTGCTCATTTAGCTGTGAACTCTTTAAGGACACAAATTTTATTTTACTCATCTCCGTGTCTCTGTTGCTTACCATGGTGTGTGATACAGTAACCAAATATGTGAATGATTATATTTGTAAGTAAATACTTGAATGAATGAGAATAGAATGTGAAGAGCTGTGTGGGGGCCAAGAAGGAAACCCTTGCGGGGATTAAGGTGGGAGAAGAAAAGCCTTTGAATGAAGGACACTGAAAATAAATGATTGGCAAGATAAAAAGAACTAGAAAAGCTCCGTGATCAACCATAACGTCAACTGTTTTAAATGTAGCAGAGAGATCCAGTAAGATGATGACTAGAAAATGTCCATTGTATTTGCTTATTTATAACCAGTTGTCATACAGACAACAGTTTCAGTAGAGTGGTTGTGGATGTTGGAATGAGGAGAGAAGAAGGGGTTGTGTGGAAGTCAGATCATAATGGACTAAGGAGTGAACAGAAATTGAGAAAGTAGATATGACACGTGGAGTCTTTTGAAGGAATTTGGTTCAGAAGAAGAAGAGACATTAGAAGGCTGCTAAAGGAGAAATCTAGAGTCAAGGGAAAGTGCTTTCGTTCTGTGTGTTGTGGGTTTTTTTATAATAATACTTATTGTTTATTTTTCGTGGGCAACACTTTATAGGCCACAGCAAAGAAGCTTGAGAAGTTGAAAGTAGATTTAAAAAATGAGAGGATGACAGGCAGGAGGCAGACAAGAATGAAATAGCATGCTCAGGCAGAGAAATTATCTCTGACTGGGAAGAGGAACCCTTTTATACCATAAGACTAGAGAAGAAAGGAAGAAAGAGTGGGTGCTCTACATAATATCGGAAGTTCCTTCCAGATCTGAAGTACCATGAGATCTTTTGTGTATGCAAAGGCACAAGTTGACCTTGGGCTTAACAAAATAAGTCTCAAGAAACTCCTGAAGTCTGCCAAATATGTTGGTTTGTATTTAAGTCAAATTTGTAACCAACCACCAGTGTTTAATGGGTTTTGTTTGTTTCTAAGAGGAAAAGAAGATAGATAGATAGATAATTTCATGGAGTTGCTTGCTGAATGAGTCTGAATACCCTCCTTAAGTGGTCCTTTTTTTAATGCTGCTTTTCCTTTTAGATGTACATCTTGGATTGCTCTAATACTTGAGAACTCAAAAGATGTGATTTGTAATGAATGTTACTAGTTATCCTATGAAAGGTTATCCTATCTCAGGTGTCAGTAGTATGTGATATTAGTTACACATGCAAACTTTACTGTTAGAGCACTTCTGACTTACCAGTTCTGACTCAATACTAAATCTTGCTTATGTTCTCCTTTTAGTTATTACAAGAACTGTGTACAGTGTTTAATGTAGATTTACCATGCCGTGTGAAGTCTTCCCAATTGGGAATTATCAGCAATAAACAGACGCATACCAGCGCCATAGTGAAGCCACAGTCTAGCTCCTGTTCCTATATCTGCCAGCACTGCCTCGTCCACCTTGGAGACATTGGTGAGCCATTGGTGTGAAGGAATTGATAATGCATTCATGCTTTTCTTTGGAGTAGTCACAGAAAGAAATTATTTTCCTTTAAAAATACACACACAACTTAAATTGTCATAAGAGGAAACTATAAAATGTATTTTAAGGAACCTAGATTTTCGGAATGCTTTGGGATTGGCAAAGGATCTTGAAGGAAGTAACTTCCATATTCAGATTTAAATTTTATTCAGACTTTATGCAGATGTAGGCAAATAATATACCAGCAAAAATGTAACCAAAGCTAAATTTTTCAGAGTGGTACCATAATATTTTCTAAAGTCTGTACTCCTTTGGAATTGTGGGGTTTATAAAAATTAGTCATTCTGAAGCTTAGATTGCCTTTCTTTTCTTCCTACCAGTGCATTAAAAGCTCATTTTTAATTGTTTCCTCTTTACAGTTAGATTTGTATTTCCATTTTATATATTTTATCTGGGAATGTTATATAACTTATTTATTCTTGTTCATTCCTTTAAGGTGACCTAAAAGGGTTGTAAAACAAATTAACTATAGGATTATGTTTTGGCTGTCCTCAGATAACAAGGAATGGAGAGCATTACTGCTTTAAGTTCAAAGATTTTAGATTTCTTGATGTCATAAATCACTGACTTCATGAGAGGTCACATGAAAGTAAGCACTAAAATTTCTATAGGGAGATTCAGTGAGTAGTATATTTAGATCGGTTTTGCTTTCAATGTATTCTTTGCACACACATAAATAATATTGCAATAGGTATGAGGTATTTTTCTTTTTCAAGAAGATTTATTTATTTATTTTTGGCTGCATTGGGTCTTCGTTGCTGCACGCAGGCTTTCTCTAGTTGTGGCGAGCGGGGGCTACTCTTTGTTGTGGTGCACGGGCTTCTCATTGTGGTGGCTTCTCGTTGCAGAGCTCGGGCTCTAGGCGCGTGGGCTTCAGTAGTTGTGGCACACGGTCTCAGTAGTTGTGGCTCGCAGGCTCTAGAGCGCAGGCTCAGTAGTTGTGGTGCACAGGCTTAGTTGCTCCGCGGCATGTGGGATCTTCCTAGACCAGGGGTCGAACCCGTGTCCCCTGCATTGGCAGGTGGACTCTTAACCACTGCGCCACTAGGGAAGTCCGGTATGAAGCATTTTTCAAAATCACTTTATAAGATATTGAAGAAATACATAAATTTCAGATCATATTGTATAGTGTTTTTTGTTTTGTTTTGTTTTTAAGTGCCATATAACTCACCCCTTCTTGTGGGCCGGCTCCAGGTCACCAGCATAGTCCATAGTGGGAGCTGGTGATGCATGACACTAGAGGACCTGAAAAAGGGGGCTAGGTAAGCTTTAAAATTGGTTACATGCTGAATGTCCCAAATAGGGAAGGCCGGATAGACACTTCACACATAATCCTATAGTTAATTTGTTTTAAAATATTTTCTTTCTTTAATCATCTTAATTTAATTTTAATGTGTTTATTAATTTTAAATTGTTAAACTATAGCTGTTTTGGAAATATTACCCTAATGCTTGTTTTATCTGTTTGTTTGTTTGTTTTTAAACTAAACTTTCTTTTTCCTCCTCTCAGCTCGGTACAGAAACCAGACCAGCCAGGCAGAGTCCTACTATAGGCATGCGGCTCAGCTTGTCCCCTCTAATGGTGAGTGGGCCATGTCAACTTGTGGTTGATTATGACACTTTACTCTAGATATAGAAAAATGGTAAATAGTTCAAGGCTCATCTTTCAAGTGCTAAGAAACCAAAAAAAATGTTGAGTTTTGGTATTGATTATTATATTTTTCCTTTTAACTGTACATTCTCTGTAACTGGAAATAAATTTTTTAAACTAATATTATGATTGTCAGTAAAGCAATATAAATAGAATATCTCCTAATGTGATCTAAAATTCTTTCAACAACTCTGGCTTCCTTAATTACTTATAGAATAATTTTCTTTTTTTTTTTTAAATATGTGCCTGATTTTTTTTTTTTTTTGCGGTACGCGGGCCTCTCACTGTTGGGGCCTCTCCCGTTGCGGAGCACAGGCTCCGGACGTGCAGGCTCAGCGGCCACGGCTCACGGGGCCCAGCTGCTCCGCAGCATGTGGGATCTTTCCAGACCAGGGCACAAACCCGCGTCCCCTGCATTGGCAGGCGGACTCTCAACCACTGCGCCACCAGGAAAGGCCCCTAATTTTCTTTTTAATACCATCATTTCCCTCCTAGAAAAATCCTCTCTTATTACTAAAAGATAATGCTTTTGTCCTTTGATGGCTCCCAAGATAGGCATTAGCAATGATTCTTGAATTAAATTACTGTAGATGTTTGGTGATCTACATTCTTGTTAAGCCACATTGAAAGTCCTTTAAATTCTAAAGGAGCCGCTTGAAGGCAGGGATGGCAGTTGGACAAATTATTTCATGTTGTCTGTGGCTGCTTTCCCACTACAATGGCAGAGTTGAGTAGTTGTGATAGAGACTCTTAGATCCACAAAGCCAAAAATATTTATTGTCTAGCCCTTTCTAAAGTCTTATTTGAACTTATTGTGCTCTTCATCCTAACTATGTGACTTTTCAACCTAAATACAATATGTACCATAGCTGAAGTGTGTTTTACATTATGCCATTTTTAATGAGGTAGTCATGAGATTTACTTCATAAAATACTCCCCATTGTTAATATAAAGATTTAAAAACTGACCTTCTATGTTCTGATAGCAAGACTTCATGCATTTTGGGTTGCTTTAGAATCTTAACTTTCTCCTCTAGGTCAGCCTTACAATCAGTTGGCTATCTTAGCTTCTTCCAAAGGAGACCATCTGACCACAATTTTCTACTACTGCAGAAGCATTGCTGTGAAGTTCCCTTTCCCAGCTGCCTCTACTAATCTACAAAAAGCACTTTCTAAAGCACTGGAAAGGTAGGGTTGACTTTTCCAAGAGGACTTTGTAACCTGGTAGCCTTCACCCCTCAAATTTGGGCATGTAAGAAATAATGGCCAGTTACCTATGCTTCTCTCCTTTTAGGTTTGCCTAATTTCTAAACATATACATTACAATAGTTTTGCATGTAGTCATCACTGAATTTCAACCAGTCAGCCTCTGATTTGTTCCCAGTGGAGGAGTACAGGCTGCTGAGTACTGACTCATCTGAGTGTGTTGCAGTTGAAAAGTCAGTCAGTTGCCGAATCCTCTCCTTGAGTCACAGGTGCTCAAATAATGTGTTTTTGCAAATCGAAGTCTCCTGTAAGAGGTTTTAGCCATTTTGTTGCTTAAGATTCATGGAAGTTTTTCTTTCGTTTCAGCCGGGATGAGGTGAAAACCAAATGGGGTGTTTCTGACTTCATCAAAGCCTTTATTAAGTTCCATGGTCATGTGTACCTGAGTAAGAGCTTGGAAAAGTTGAGCCCTCTTCGAGAGAAATTGGAAGAACAGTTTAAGGTTAGATTTTTTTAAATAGAGAATTTTTTGTCTTGTCTAAATGAGGAAGCGTAAGATTTGGAGGAGGCTTACTCCCACTTTTTATGTCATTACTTAATTGCAAACTGTTGATAAAAACTAAATTTAAAGCATGTGAAATTCTTGCATACAGCATTCCTTCAGTTTAAACTGAGGTGCTGTCTATATAAAGAAATACAGCAGCAGTGTTTTCACTAAGTAGCTGAAAATATCATTTGGCAGAAAATATCATAGTGGGAAAAAACAGTTTTTCCTCCTTCCTTCTCAGACCAGGCACCTTTCTTTTCTCAGTTTTGGAAGTCCTACATTTGATGGTTTCTGTATTTAGATATGATTCTGTTACCTACTTCATAGATAGTAATCCCATTCTGCAAACCGAGCGCGTTGTTCTCATTGTGCTTTGATCTGTCAGAGTTTGTGGTTGATTGAAGGAATGTAATGAGAGTTTCATTCAGCAAGAATACGTTGTACTAATTTGTATAAGGAGATAAAATTAAGTAACCTTTGTTCTATTTATATATATGAAAATAATTTTTTACTAGTATATTAAATTGGCAGTTTAAATGTAGTATAATTTACATAATATTGGAGGAGTCAAAATTAAGTATTAGTATTAATTTTATTTTTAGTTCATTTATTCAACAAATATTTGACTAGTATGTATCAGTCACTGTTTTAGTCACTAGAATCAACAGTAAACAAGACAGTCTCAAAGAACATTTTATATTTCTTGGTTACTTCTGAGTATCTATACACTTGGGGAATTGTCTGTAACTACTTTACAGTTTTATAAGTATTATAAAAGTTTCACATTCCAGAGATTGTTGAACTTAGACAGTTGAGATAATAAATTAGCCAAATATAGTCAGTGTGAAATAGTTTTTACAGATAGTCATTTTTAGCTGATACTTTTTAGTGTAAGAGATCATACTAAATAACTATAATAGACATAGTTTGTTTTAAAATAAGCTTCTAGAGTCCCCTTCTGTTCTTTGCTTCTCTTAGTGACCTATTTAAATTTAGCCCATGATTTATAGAGTTGGGTACATGAAAGAAACAACCAACTTTTTAAAGCCCTAGGCTGTTCAGCCTAGAAAGAACAAACAAGGCTAAATAGTTTCATTATAAGTTTTCAGTTCTATGAAGGATTATTTTAAAATAACACAGCTTTGTCTTCCTGAGGTCAGAAATAAAATCTTAAAATTTAAATAGACTGTAGGGGGTTACTGAGGGGGTCTCTCTTTTGAGAGATTAAGAGTCGGATTGACAGCCATCTTTCTTGGATGGTTTAGATGCAGTCCCATTAACTAGCAGGGAGTTGGACCAGATGACGTTTTGATCTTGCTTCCAGCTCTTGTTCTGTGAAAGATATACTCCCTAAATGGGGAGGAAGGGGGGACCTACCTTAGTGAGATCTTCTCTATGTAAGTTATTCTTGTATAGAATCTAGTCAATTTTGTATTTGGTTCAACCTCAAATACTAATACTCTCTTCAGATATATTTCTGAATGTGAAGTTCTGGTGGGTGTATGTGGGCAGTTGCTAAAATACTCTTTGAAATATCATTCCAACACTCTGAAGTTAAACATAGTATGAGGCAGATCTATTTTAAACCTCACCCAGTACTGAAATGTCAGAAGAAAGTTGTTGGAGTGAAATTTTAGCATAGTTGAGTAAGTATTTCTAAAGCCTTTATAGATAATTAGTATTATCCACATGTAAACATCAGTGTATCTGTCTAACTAGCAAGTCTTTAGCTACTAAGCAGAAACGTGTACCAACTTGAGATTCGTTGAAGGACTTAAGGCCTGGGATTTAGGAATTGAGATACAAGGCTTTTTCTGTCTGTTAAATGTGTGCTGTTTCTTAATGGTATTTAGTTCAGTATATTCCTCAACTGCTGTTGAAAGTGTCTTTGAGGAACAATAAGTCAGTTCCGGTTTGATTTTGTTCCCAGGGAACTCCTCGTTTACTAAAATACAATCCAAATGTTAATGAAATTACAACTGAATAATTACATATTTACTTCTAAAGGTCTGGGTTATTCCTTCACTAAGTGTTTGAGTACCTAATGTCTACTGTGTACTTTTCTGAAGCTCTTAGAGATATACAGGGGAGAACAAGACAAAGTCTGTGTGTTCATGAACTTACATTATCATTTGCTAGTACTAGGCTGCACTCATATGCTTTAATGTTTCTGTGCATACACTAGAAAAATTTTTTTAAAGGGCTAGGATTTGTTTGATAGGACATCACCTTCTAAAATAAATGCCAGTGGATTTATAGATACAAGGGATACATTGCTATAAACTATACTTACAGGAAAAAATGCTTTTTGAAAAATACAAATTAATATTCTCATGCCAATATTATGCATTTCTGTAAACGATCAGCTTGATCTATAAGGTTGGATGTAGACATTGAAGGAGAAGTTTTGTGGGAGAACTCTGGAGAAGAGAGAGCATTTCAGGACATTCGGAGTAGAGGAGAGGAAAGAAAAATGGTCAATATCTTTAGAAAAGGAGTGAGCATTCTTGATGTATATACTGGAAAGGCAGATGACGAGGAAACAGAGAGATGATAGGGAGAACAGAGTTAGAGAAAAGTAGAATTTTATTGTTTTCCAATGATAACGTGAAAGGTCTTATTAGTAGAATTATAGAACTTATTCTGGATATTTCAGATTCTTTAACTATGTAAAAAAAAAAAATCTCAGAATAAGCTAAGCAAAGGCAGCTGTAAATTTCTGAGATGGTAGGATCTCTTGTCACTGCTGGTAGAACTGTAAGTAGTTTTCTATTTCCCACCATAAGGCTAGTGACAGTGAATCGCCCACTTTCTCCAAAAATTTTCCCTGGGGAGGGAGAGTACTTGGCTATGCTAAAGTGTAGGGCAAAGCCAGGTATTATCTCTAATAGCTATCAACTTTGTTAGGAACTTGTGTTTGAAAAATATTTTATATGGGAGTAATCTAAATTTCTGTAGATATTAAGGTAGAAGGGTGATGAAGTTAAGGCTAACTGAGAGCATGTAGGTGAATTTTTCCATATAGTGCTTATTAGCAGGTCACTGTGAACACCTAGTTATTAAGTAAAAGAAATTTGATTATGAAGAACATGCTTTTCTAATAGGGGAAATAGGGGAAAATGTAAGTGTAATAATTTGTTGAAGCACCTATAACACTTGTTAATGATTGCTTTAGTTTACCATTTACCCTGTGTTCCAGATATGTTCTTGCTGTCTCTCTCATTTATAAATAAGTTTCTTTTGGGACTTCCCTGGTGGTCCAGTGGTTAAGAATCCGCCTTCCAATGCAGGGGACGTGGGTTCAACCCCTGGTTGGGGAACTAAGATCCCACATGCCTCAGGGCAGCTAAGCGCACGTGCTGCAACTACTGAGTCTGTACATTGTGGAGCCTGCGCACCACAACTAGAGAGAAGCCTGCACGCTGTGACAAAAGATCCCGCATGCTGCAACTAAGACCTGACAGGGCCAAAAATTAAATAAATAAAAACATATTAAAAATAAATAAGTTTCTTTAAATGTGTCAAGCCTTTGAAAGAGTAAATCTTATGACAAATTTTTTAAGTCACCTATTATGTGCCAAGAGTTCAAAACATATTTTTTGAGTCTTTTTATTTGAAATTTTGATTTTCACTCTGTGCACCTACTTTCTAGTCATTGGTCCCAGTTTAATATTTTAGTATGTTTGCATCTCTTATAAAACAGCTTCTAATGGATTAAGATGTATAAATTTATTGATAGTCCCCTAAAATGTTTGTCTCAGATCATATTACAAAAATATACAGGGACTTGCCTGGTGGCGCAGTGGTTAAGAGTCCACCTGCCAATACGGGGGACACAGGTTTGAGCCCTGGTCTGGGAAGATCCCACATGCTGTGGAGCAACTAAGCCCATGCGCCACAACTACTGAGCCCATGTGACACAACTACTGAAGCCCTCACGCCTAGAGCCCGTGCTCTGCAACAAGAGAAGCCACCACAATGGGAAGCCCATGCACTACAATGAAGAGTAGCCCCCACTCACCGCAACTAGAGAAAGTCCATGCGCAGCAATGAAGACCCAATACAGCCATAAATAAATAAATAAATGTATTTTTTAAAATTATAAAATATATATGTATAGTTTCTCATGGAAAAAAGTATTGTTTAAAAAAAAAAAACAGCTCAAACAGCTCTGTGGTGTCTGGGTTTAATCCTTTCAAGGCAAAAAGTCAACATGAGAAACATCAGACCATGTCAGACTCAATTAAAATACTCATCTATAAATGTTACCTTTGTGGCTTTAAATGCAGACTGCCAGTTTAATTCTTGTGTCAAAGATGGCTTCTGTTCTTGATAATATATTCAGTATTCCTGTCTTCTTTTACAGAGGCTGCTATTCCAAAAAGCTTTCAACTCTCAGCAGTTAGTTCACGTCACTGTCATTAACCTGTTTCAACTTCATCACCTTCGTGACTTTAGCAATGAAACGGAACAGCATAGTTATAGCCAAGATGAGCAGCTGTGTTGGACACAGTTGCTGGCCCTCTTTAGTGAGTATTAAATCATTTAACTTTCTGTGCCATCTTCTTTGGAAAGCATGATCTTAGGCATTTTTATCATTATAACAAAGCATTAGTAACATTAAAAAGTGTCCTACATTTCTTAATATCGAATCAGGAGGCCTAAACCCTAAGTTCTGTCCTTTTATCTGCTGACACCCCCTCATCAACTGTATCTATAACATTTTTAACATAGGAAAGAAAATGGCTTTTTAGAAAGAAGCTGTAAGATATTTTAAGTATTAAGTAGGATACAGCAGGAGGCTCATAATAATATTTTAATTTGGACTGGTACACAATTTCAAATATCTTATGCTCTCTGAACACATTTTTTCTTTCAGTGTCTTTTCTTGGCATCCTGTGCAAGTGTCCTCTCCAGAACAAGTCTCAGGAGGAATCCTACAATGCCTATCCCCTACCTGCAGTCAAGGTCTCCATGGACTGGCTGAGACTCAGACCCAGGGTCTTTCAGGAGGCAGTGGTGGATGAAAGACAGTAGTAAGTGTCTCAGAGTTTCATGTTAGCTTGTGTGCTTTGTTTGTTTGATATTCAGATATGTAGAAACTGCCTTCTAAAACAGTATTGGAATAATGGAAGACTTTGTATTTTCCACCTACTCTCTAGAAATTGAACTGAAGACTTCTTTGTATGCTTTTTATTTATTTGTTTGAATTCTTCATGTGAGGCACAATCTTAAGGATTTCTGACTCCCTGTGTGCTCCCCCTGTCCCTGGTTGCCATCCTGGGGAAAAGGCATTTTTCACATTTCAAAATGAAATAGAAATAAAACCAGTTTGTTTCTTATTCATTATAATATGCCCCACTTTTATGCTTAGGAGTTGAAGGGAAGAGATTTTTACTTCTTCCATTCTTTTCTGTACATGAGCTGTTTGTTGCCTTTTAGTAACACCCGATTTGAGTTATATTTGTTTTAAGCATAGAAGATTGGAAGTTATTTTGGCTCTCACTATTTTCTCTGTAATTTCTACTCAGAATAATTCTGACAGTTCTTAGGAACTATTCATTTTACAGTGACAAATGAAAGCTTTCAGTGTACCTTTGATTATAGGAATAAATATTTCCAGTAAGGCTTTGCAGTGAGTGGGAAGTTCCTCCCCTGCATATATTTTTTTTCCCCTGCATATTTTGATGGTGGATATTAGGAGAGTCTCTGAAATATCTGCTTTGTGGCCCAGTATCTACACATTGACCAAGGTCACAACCTAGAAAATGTCCAAGCCACGTTTAAGACCCTGTGATCCCTCTTACTGCATACTTCTCTTTCCTCTTTTCCCCTCAAACCTAACTTTAAGCACCTTCATTTTTGACATTGTCATGAATAGAGTTTAGCAACATAGTACAGCATATTACACATCTCCTTTCTGTGCCAATGTACGTATTAGTAAGTCATACGTATTTTTAGGCATTGCTTTCTTGCACCGGGTTTTCATTTCTCTACCAGAGGTATACATTTTTCCTTCCCGTGTGTACTTTAGAACTTGTGTTTGGTTCAGTAACTTATATCAGTAATGCTGTGAAAGAAGCTTTGATATTTTTATTCAGTTTTTTGTTCCTATACAGTGATCTTTTAGGCCCATTCTCTGCCTTCCCATTTCTTTCTTTTTTTTTTTCCCTTTCTCTTTTTAATTTTATTTTGGCCATGCCACACAGCTTACAGGATCTCAGTTCCCTGACCAGGGACTGAACCCGGGCCATGCGCCGGGTCCTAACCACTAGACCACCAGGGAACTCCCGGTGCATTCCCATTTCTTATCGTTGCAAAGGCTATTCAGCCAGAAGGAATAGTTTGTTTACAAACATTTTTCCTTTTTCTTCCCCGTCATTTTCTCTTCCCCATTCCTTCTCTTAGATTTGTTGGGATCTTTAGAATTATGGCCTTGCAGGTATTTCATCCTGTCTTAAATTATGTTACTACTCATTTTAGGCTAGTGTGGGGTATTTCTCTAAAACTGAAGATTTTCCTTATATGTCTGATATATCAAGGTGTAATAATCCTCATTTATATCTTTTAAATGATGAAAAAAACAATTCCTCTTTGTGAACTCAAAGTTTTATATATATTCAAATAACCTTCAGTTTCTTGCTTTTGGGCCTTTACAATTTCTAGAACTTGTTTTCCTCTATACTTTTTTTGAGAGCATGTTATCTTAAGCTAACAAATGCATGAAAGAGTGATGTATTTTTTTCCTTTGTAGAAAGCAAAGTTAGACTTAAGTAACCCACAGTGGGGTAAAGCGATATATCATTAAATCATTTCTCACACTCTTTTTCTGTAGTCTGTTTCTTGAGATCTCATATTTGTTGCATAAAGACATTGTTGTTCTAGTCTAACATTCTTTTTTGGGTTATTAACCTCCTTTTTCAACTGTCTCGTAATTCGTTATGTCCCCAAAGACTTGTAGCAGACATTTATTCTTCAGTGTTTATTTCCTTATATATTTTTTCTATATTATTCATTTATATTTTTTTAAGCAGCATATTCCCATATTTCAAAGTGTAAAACTGTCAGAAATAGTTGTCAGCTTCCAGGTTTTTTCTGTGATGTGGTGATGTACATCCAATTTCTCTATCCTGGGCAACTCACCTTGGGCTTTCTTTTTTTAAAACACACTTTTCGCCAACATTGGTTGTTAAATATTTCAAGAAAACCTTAATGTTACCTTCAGTAGATCGTGATTATTTTTAATATTTTAACTAAATATTAAGAATATTTTTTAATATTTTGCAAACTTTGGCAAAAATTTTGTATTAGGAAACAGAAGTAAGGATATTACAGCAATGTGTGGATTTTGTTGTATCATAAAAAGGCATAGTCATCACTTTGAACAGAGAATGTGATTTGACTATGATGTAACCACACCCCCATCACAGATTAAAAACTAGTAATGGGTTCCACAACTGATAATGTATGTGAAAACTATAAAAACATAATGTGCTATTTCTCTGGTCAAAGTTTTCTCAGTAAATATCAATGTTTAAAACTGACAAATTAACTTTGCTAATTCTTAAATTAGGAGCCTGGGAAACGATCTGCAGTAGTAGGTCTCTATCATGGAAATTTGGCCCTTTTGGTGTATCTTATCTAGACACATTTGGAAATATGTTTTAGGAAATCATACAGCCTTTAAAATGCTGAAGCAAAGGAAAAATACATAGTCACGGTCCTATAGGTAACACTTTCATGGCTTATTAGTGTTCTGGTTTTTCATGCAAAAATAAAGTCTGAACTATCTGTTTAATTTACAGCATTTGGCCTTGGCTAATTTCTCTTCTGAATAGTTTCCATCCCCATGAAGAGGATCTTTCAAGTACTAATGGTAAGGGCTACCTTAACCTGTGTCGCTGACATTGTTCTCCATCACTAATAGTGGGCTTAACGCCAGAGAAAAACAGGGTTTTGTTCTTAAGTGTTTGACTTTAAATGTAGTAATTCAGAAGTGACTTTGAGCTCTATATTGATTAAGTGGGTGGAAATAGAGGTAATGTTCTTCCAGTTCTCTCAGCAGCTTATTCTCCTGTTTAGCTACATTTGCATAGGAGTCCAGAGAGTGTAGTAGTACCTCCAGATTCTTTCCATCTTCCTTTCCTCCTCACTCTTAGCAGTTTTGTTTAAGGAACTAATGTGAACAACATTATTCTTTCAAAGTAATACTTGCTTATCATAGAACATTTGGGACATACAAACATAACGCAAGTCACCCTTAATTCTCTCATACAGAGATACTTTCTGTACTATTCACATGATAGTGTATTTTCTTTGAGGTTTTTACTTACGTGTACATACACACAACCTGCGTGTGACTGATACCAGATACAACTTTGTACCTGCTTTATAATTTAACACTACATTGTTAGCCTTTTCCTTTGTCATTTAAACATTTTGGAACATGATTTTTACAGGCTGCTTAATATTCCGTCCTGTGGCTCTGATAATTTATTTTATCATTGTCCATTTGCTTAAAAAATTTCCCCATTATAAATAATCCTGCACTGAACAATCCGTAGTTGACTCCTTTCTGATTATTTTTCTTCCATTACATCAGTGCCCCTCAAGCATCATATTTGCAAATGAATCACCTGGGATCTTGTTAAAATGCAGTTTATGACTCAGTAGGTTTAGGATAATGCCCAAGATTCTGTATTTCTTACAAGCTCCCAAGTGTTGTCAATGTTGGTATTCAATACTTTGAGTTAACAAGGAGATAACCTAAACATTGTGATTAATGGATCCGAGGCTTTGAATCTTTAAGGCTGCTAGGGGGAAAAAAAGTACATTGTACCCGTCCTCCTCAGCAATGAGTAGTAGGTGAGTATTAGGACAATGTCTAGGGCCCAAAGGCAACATGCAGGGGTTTGACAGGTAAGTTATTCTATCAAGATTACTATAAAGAAGAGCAGAGAACTATGAGCATTGTAGTTTCTTTCTGTCTAAAAAATACTCTTTTTTTTTTTTAATTTAAGAAGTAATGTCCTGCTGAATGACAATATTTTAATTAAGATATTTACAAATCTTGTTTTCTGCCCTTCTGTAGCTACACCACTTCCAGAGGAGTTTGAGTTACAAGGATTCTTGGCTTTGAGACCTTCTTTCAGGTAGATGGCTTTTATCACTGTTTACCTAGCGTATTAAAAAGCTTCCTAATCAACTTCCCTATATCGTCCATTCTACTCTGCTTCAGCAATTATATTTTTAAAGTACAGGCTTGATGATGTCCCATTACTAATACAAAAACTTCAATTTACCCATCCTCAGTTGTTATAATATCTTTTTTAGCTTCATGTCCAAATGCTTAGTTTTTCAGTCATATTTCCTGCCACTTTCACCTTCCTCCCCTCCAATACTTACACATATTATACATACACTATGTCCTGTACTTGAATAGCTCTGTATATTTATTCCTCCAAAACTTTGTTCATGCTATGCCTAGAACATTCCCACTTCCTCGTTTGCCCTTCCCTTACCAACCTGTTAGCACTTAACCATACCTGTCCAAGGTCCAGCTCAGGTATCACTTAACTCTGTGAAACCTTTTCAGAGCTTATCGGAAGAAACTAACCCTTCTTTATTATGCTTCTCTTATTCTTTGTTTAGCTTTTATTTCTTCAGATTAAATCATAATTATTTGTTCCTTAAGGTAGGGACTATTTCTCATTTATCTTTGTATCCTTAGTATCTGACCTACTGCCTAGCAATTCTTAGACGCTGCGTCTTTTTTTTTTTTTTTTAAAGATAGCTTAATGAGAAATCTGAAAAATCCTTATTTTTTAGGTTGACTTACCTTTCTAACGTCAGTTAGTTCTTTGCTCTATGTACTTTATGATATGTATACATTTTTTCTGATTTAGATTGGGCCACCTTAAAGTGGATAGATTACTACTATTTGTTAGAATAGGCATTTCAGAGACCCTTAGCATTGCCATGGTCATTTGAAGTAAGTTACTTATAATGCAAGGTTAGTGTTAATGAAAACTTTATTCTTAGGATAAAAGAATCTTTCCCAATAAAAGATGGTGATTTATTTGAGCTCCTCTGTGAGAAAGTGAAATATAAGTAAAAATATCACATTAATATAGTGAATTTTGCATATTGTCTTTTCTACTTTGCTTCATTGTATTTACAGTCTTTGGGAGCGTAAATAAATTCAAACAAATGCAGTTGCTTACGTTAAATAGCTAACCTGTATGGAAAAATCTGAAGCCATTGCAGTTCATTAGGTTTAATTTTCTATAATTTGCTTATATCAATTTTAGGAACTTGGATTTTTCCAAAGGCCACCAGGGTATTACAGGAGACAAAGAGGGTCAGCAAAGACAAATACGACAGCAGCGTTTGATCTCTATAGGCAAATGGATCGCAGATAATCAGCCAAGGTATTCCTCATCGGATACACACACAGCCCCCACATGAGTTTTAGACTTGGTGTAATGCTATTGATTGTAAACTCTTAAGTCAAAATGTTGGTAACACAGCATCAAGCTATGACCCTAGTGATCTTACGTATCTCTTTATTTAACCTCTGTTCTCTCATTACACTGCCTATTTTAGAGGAGTTTGCCTTGTCGCCACTGTTTATCATGAGCTTTTTCTCCAATTTATAAACATCTGTATAAATCTCACTAAATTGTATGTTCCCAGTTATGGTGATTTGTATTGACAGGGGCATGGTGGTCAGTCTCAGTCCAGACAGACCAGGATGGTGCTAGTTAAATATGAAGCAGGTATGGTAGTTGGTGTAATAGGCAGGGCATAGGTTTTAGAGTCAGATAGATTTGAGTTCAGTGTCTAGTTCTGCCACTTCCCCAGGTGTGTGTCCTTAGGATCACTGTGGTTGATTATAACCTATCCAAAGTCAATAACTGTTTCATATTCATTTTTGTATTCAGGTTCATATTATACTGTAAGCCACTCACATGGTTGCATATTTGAATAAACATAATACCTCTGAGCTTCAGTTTTCACACCTATAAAACAGGAATTATAGCTACTTCAAGGGCCTAGTCTAGTGTCTTGTGCTTAAAACATGCTGAGTAAATGTAGCTGTACTTATTAGAGAACATTAAACGTGTGGTGGTGATGTTCAGTGGGATAATGAGAATCTGAGTTTACATAACTGCTTTTTATGTTACCTGAATCCACACCGTTATACCCTGCTGTTTCCCACATTTTAAGGCTGTGGGACCCATACACAGTTCAGTTGTTATTGTCTTTTAGATTTGTGTTTTTATATATGGATTTATTTTTACTTTTTTAGGCTGATTCAGTGTGAAAATGAGGTAGGGAAATTGTTGTTTATCACAGAAATCCCAGAGTTAATACTGGAAGAGCCCAGTGAAGCCAAAGAGAACCTCATTCTGCAAGAAACAACCATCATAGAGTCACTGGCTGTGGATGGGAACCCAGGACTGAAATCAGTGCTGTCTACAGGCCGAAATCTAAGCAACAACTGTGACACAGGAGAGAAACCAGTGGTCACCTTCAAAGAGAACATTAAGCCACGAGAAGTGAACAGAGACCAAGGAAGAAGTTTTCCTCCCAAAGAGGTGAGAAGGGACTATAGCAAAGGAATAACTGTAACTAAGAATGATGGAAAGAAGGACAACAACAAGAGGAAAACAGAAACCAAGAAATGCACCTTAGAAAAGTTACAGGAAACAGGAAAGCAGAATGTGGCAGTGCAGGTAAGCTGTATTTGAACTATAAAGCAGGTAGAGGAAGGCTCACACAAAAGGCAAGATTTTTCATTTTGTTCCTAAAGCCTTGAGAATTGACTATTCTGGAAGCTTCAATGCATTCTTAGAAGGCTGCATACATAGTAAGGTCATGTAAAGAACTATGGTAGATGGGTACTCCACCAACTCTCAGGAATTGTAATGTGAGTGAAAAAAATCTCAACCTGATTTTTGTCAGTTCTCTCCAGTTTAAGTGGCTGGGAATAACCAGTTGCAGAGCTATCAATTTCACAAAGAATTACATTTTCTTTGGAAGGTATAATTGTGATTTATTAATGCTATAGTGGAAAATTTGGGGTCTTTTATAGATCCCATAGAACCAAGTATATTAAGGCTTACACGGTGGTTTTTTGTTTTTCAGATTCACTATACAAAATAAAATATATTCTTGGGGAAAGATGAGGCTATTTTCCTTGACATTTATACCGGCCCCAGCTAGTAGCATTATATAACCTCAGTGTTATCCTGGCTCATGGGAATTTGTAAAGCAAGAACCCAAGTCTCTTGCTGGGAAAGGATAAACACTGCTCAGTTATTTGTGACTTTTCTTTTAAATATACACGCACGCACACACACACACACCCCTTTCCGGGGAGATACAGATGATTTCAAATAAACAAAAGGGTCTTTACTCTGTGCTGGTTTTATTAACACCGCTAATGTTTGTAGCCATTTGATTATTAACACATTTTGGCAAATGTATTTATTTACAGTAGGCATGAGGAATCTTACAGTTTTGAAGTCTGCTTGCAAATAAACATCACCTGCAGTGCATTTCCCTTACAGTTTTTTGCAGGGAAAGGGAGAAATAAGAACATAGTAGTTCTGTTTTAAGGTTAATAATGGGGAAGAAACAGAGAAAAACATGGTAGAAATTGAGGAAAGGCACAGAGAAAGTGAGAGGTGTTGGGGAAAGGCAAGGAAGAAAACAAAAGAATTATAAGGCTGCAGGACCAGTGTTTTAGGGATAAAGAGTTCAGCATTTCCTGCCTGCTCTGGCTCTATCCTCTGAAACTGCCTCCCCAAAAGGTCCAGACAGAAAATAAAATCTCTTTTCTGGTCTCATCCTTTTTAAATCTGACTATTGATGATTAAAGAAAACCTGACAGTAGTCAATATATCACCGCCCTCTGTACCTCATCCTGAGTTTTCTATAAATGCTACCTATTTTTACTCACTTTACTCATCTTTACATTACTTGAGCAGTGCATATGGCATCTACTTCTCTCCAGCTCCATCTGTAGGATCTCAGGCCTGTTTCTTACTGCTGAAAGTATCCTTATTTATTCTGGGGGTGGTAGGGTTGCAGGGTGGAGGGTGGATGCCTGACTGATACCCTTAAAGCTGCCCAGATGAAGTTAAACTGAGGGCCAAAAGTGTCTCATCTGTGGATTAGTGGTCATTATTCATTCATAATTCATGTACATTAAGAGAATACAGGGCCATGGGGCCCATAACAGTGGCTTAAGGTTATAGGCAGCTTTTTAAACCTGTTGGCATCAGGTGTCTCGTTTGTAAAACAAATGAATTCTCAGGTCTTTTCTGTATTTCGTACTTTTATGATATTGTGAAAGCAAAATAATTAGACAAGTAAAACTAAGCCCTTATAACTTTTTTTGGCAATTAAATAATTTGACTTTCCCATTTTTAATTTAGGTGAAGTGAAATACCTGCAGCATATACTCTTTTTGGCGGGGGGAACATAGCAGGATTTTGAATACTTTCTGAGAGTAGGTGCTTCTTTCTGACATGTTTGAGTTTCAGATTATTATAGATAGTTTTGCTTCTGGTTGGTCATAGGTAAAATCCCAGACAGAATTAAGAAGGACTCCAGTGTCTGAAGCCAGGAAAACACCTGTAACTCAAGCTCCAAGTCAAGCAAGTAACTCCCAGTTCATCCCCATTCATCACCCTGGAGCCTTTCCTCCTCTTCCCAGCCGGCCAGGTAAAAATATATGTTTTGTAGTTTCTTCTGCTGAATTCCATCTGTGTAGGAGTTTCTGTTAACCCACTGAGAAATTTTAGACTCTGAGTGACATTACTAAACCATAATGTTAAAAGGTATAAGGAAGTTAGTTCTCTTTTCCCTAATGTTTATGAAATTGTTTTTTGAGCCATTTCTCTGTAGTTTATGTACAAGTGTATGCTTGTTATTATGAAGGAATTCCTGTCACTAACCATGGCATCTAAGAAACTGCCTTTAGGATTCTCCAGTTACCTCCGTGGATAGAAGTAGCAGCCAATAGTCTATATTTAATTCTTGAAATCAGGTTAAAGATTGACACTTGATCAGTCTTACTTGACGGTTGATCCCTGTCTTTTATAATTTATTAGAAGACCTCTTCTCCACCCCAGCCCAAAATGACTATACTATTTTTTGTCTTTCTTTTGCTAAGTTTCCTTAGAACTAAAGCTATGTTCTTCTGTTTTGAAGGGTTCCCGCCCCCAACCTATGTTATCCCCCCTCCTGTGGCATTTTCTATGGGCTCAGGTTACACCTTCCCAGCTGGTGTTTCTGTCCCGGGAACCTTTCTTCAGCCTACAGCTCACTCTCCAGCAGGAAACCAGGTGCAAGCTGGGAAACAGTCCCACATTCCTTACAGCCAGCAACGGCCCTCTGGACCAGGGCCGATGAACCAGGGACCTCAACAACCACAGCCACCTTCCCAGCAACCCCTTACATCTTTACCAGCTCAGCCAACAGCACAGTCTACAAGCCAGTTGCAGGTTCAGGCTCTAGCTCAGCAGCAACAATCCCCTACGAAAGCTGTGCCGGCTTTGGGGAAAAGCCCTCCTCACCACTCTGGATTCCAGCAGGTAATTCGCAGTTGTGTGTACTGTCCAGCTGAAGTAAGGAGAGGGGAAGGTTGAAGTTATTCTGTGTTTGGTTAATTAAAAATACTAGTTAGGCCTTCAGCTACTTCTTGCTTAGACTTGTAATGATTATGGGAACACGTAAGTCTTCTCTTTGCTGTTTAGGAAAGTTCAGGTGTTCTCCCTTTTACTTTTGTAAAGGACAATAGATCTTAACTACCATTCTTTGCTGCTACTACTTATGAGCTTTATAGAAAAGGATTTTCTGTAAATAATTTCCTCTATTTGAACCTAAACTACAGAAGGGAAATAGTATCGTAATCTTGATGAGGTGTTAATGATACCAGTCTTAAATAATTTGTCATCCCACAGCACTTGAAGCAGAAGGAGAAATGTGTGCGCGCCCACCCACACTCACACCCTCATTTATTAAACCTCTTAAATAATGGAACTGAAAGAGAACATGAGTTCAGTGCCCTTAATCTGTTCCCAGAAAGCTCTGTGTATTGAAAAACTTAGAGTAAACAAAACTGCATTGTCTAGAGTTTTGGTGGTGGTAAAATCTCTCAGATTCATTCTGTGATTCCCGAGTACTGAGTGTAAGTAACATTGCATTTTATCCTCATCTTGGTGACAGGCGTCTCTTTTTTAGTATCAACAGGCAGATGCCTCCAAACAGCTGTGGAATCCCCCTCAGGTTCAAGGCCCATTAGGGAAAATCATGCCTGTGAAACAGCCCTACTACCTTCAAACCCAAGACCCCATAAAACTGTTTGAGCCGTCATTGCAACCTCCTGTAATGCAGCAGCAGCCTCTAGAGAAAAAAATGAAGCCTTTTCCCATGGAGCCATATAACCACAATTCCTCAGAAGTCAAGATCCCAGAATTCTACTGGGATTCTTCCTACAGCATGGCTGATAGCAGAGCTGTAATGGCACAGCAAGCCAACATGGACCGCAGGGGCAAACGGTCACCGGGAGTCTTCCGTCCAGAGCAGGATCCTGTGCCCAGGATGCCATTTGAGGTGTGTGTCCTTTCCTGTCACCAGGGCACTTAAGAGTTAGGTCTGGGGATGCATGTCCTTTAAATTTCTCAAGTAGATGTTTATGAAGGTCACTCTGCTTCATTAGTGCTGCAGAATGCTGCTGAGTAAATGGGTGCAGCTTTTGGTCTCCTCTTTACAGTTGCACAGTATGCTTGATTTGGGGGAGCTGAAGAATTCTGTTCCTGATTTTGACCTGTGATGGTCTGGCAGAGAAATCATGTGCAGAAATCTCTAACACAGCATGTTAGAGAATTCTGAGACAAAGCTCCTCTCAGTTGGGCTGAATCATCTAAGTTTAAAAATAGGTTTATTGCATATTTAAACAAATTGTTTTCTGAGAGGAACAAAGCCAGCTATCTTTGATAGTGGAGTTCCCTGTACTTGCGCTTTTTATTCATGAGAAACGGGTATGTTTTTGTAACTTTTAAAAAAGCTGTTTCTCTGTTTGTTAGCACAAGATAGGCTAATCACTTTGCTCCGTTGCATTGTTTTACTCACTTCCCACATTAACCTTTTATGTTCTGCTCTGTCACTACTTTTGCTTCTTTCTGTTGTTTCGATCTTTCTCTACCATTGTCCTCGTGTCACTTTGCTTTGGTGTTTCAGAGCCTTTTCCTCTTTGCATAATACTGTCTCACTATTCATTACTTCTTCCTCCTTGACTTCAGTTGCCTTCATCCCCCCTAATCATGCCACTACTCCTTTGTGCTTTTGTCATCCCTTATTGTATCTCACTGTGATCCTTTCTGTCACTAGGACCCCAAGGGCTCCCCTCTACTTCCTCCGGACCTGTTAAAGAGTCTGGCTGCCTTGGAGGAAGAGGAAGAGCTGATTTTTTCTAACCCTCCTGATCTTTACCCAGCTCTGTTGGGGCCTCTCGCCTCTCTTCCTGGACGAAGCCTCTTTGTATGTATTTTACATAATTCTTCTTGCTCTAACCTCAACTTCTTTTCTGAGATTTTGTAGTACTTGGAATAGGTGGTTTCTTCTTTCTAGGGCTTTCCTTTTTTATAGAATTTTAAAACTTATTTCCTGATTGCCCAAACTAACCTTCAAATGGTAGTAGAACATAGCAAAACATGTCTGATTCCATAGTTTCCCCAAATCTTATAGCTTTGTTACATGTTATCCAGAAAGCATCCTGCAGGGCTGGTCACACACAGAATGTGATGCTGGCCAGTTAACTTACTTTTCAGGTATCATTTCCACCTGGACCCAGGAATTTTAGGTGTCATTTAATCTTGTTTAGGAGCAGTGAGATTTTTCCTCATGTATTCAAAATATGAAATGAAATAATGTTCTAGATGTTTTACTGAATAAAAAAATTCTAGATTGATTTTACCGAACAGTATGTGGTTCTTTTCTGCTTGGTTAACTAAGAGCCCTGATCTAAATTCAGAGCCAGATTCATAAACAGAATGAGTGAAAATGAAAAGGCCTCTATTTATAAACATAGTTGGAGTACCATAAATGAGTGAACACAGAGATAAATAACTAGAATGACATAAAGTCTAAGAATTGATTAGTGGTATCTTTTAAAAATAACCTTCTGTAACCCAGTGTGCATTTCAAAGAATGCCATTGTTTAGATATTTTACTAAGGTGGGGGGACTGTAAGAAAGATGTATGCTATGAGGTCTTTCCCCCACTCCCTTCATGCCATCTTAATAAAACATAAAACAATTCTTGAGTTCCACTTTCTTGCTGTTTCTTTCCCATAAACACGGGGTAAGAAGACATTCGTAAGATTAAAGTGCATTGATTTTAGTATTAGGAGAACTGAAAGCTGCTTAATGGCTCTCGTGACACACTGCCATCCCTGGCACTTGAAGTTCCCTTAAGAATTTTCCTGAGTGAGTGGCCACAGAGACCTCTCACTTCCCCCACCCACTAAAGTTAGCAGAAATAAAAGATCCCCTAGACACTTGAACAGTCGTAGTGCAATGGCAGTGCCTAGAGGTTGTTGAATGTCCAGATACTAAACTGTTGCCTCTATGTGTTTGCCTTTCTTGCTGCTTTTTTTCGCTGAGGTGGCTTGAGGGACAGGCAGGGGAGCACGTCTCTGTACACTAGTTTCCTAATCTCTTAGTTCCTGTTGTGCTTGCCCCTTCCGTCGGAAATGAAGCTGATGGTGGAACAAGCGGAAGGGGGCCTTTTCGTGGATTTTTTTTCATGTTTAAAAAAACCTTACGGTAGCCCTTCTTATATTTAACATCGTTAATGATGTGTGTGAAAGTACCTTGCATGCAGCAGGTGTTTAATAAATGCTTTGTTGACCAACAATTCAGTGACAGTGAGCATCAGAGATTCAGCTTTTTTTTCCCTAATAACTTTCTTAGGGCCAATAAATGTAAGCTTGACTTCAGCAACTATTTTAATATATACCACAAATAGAGTTGTTAGGAACCATGCTAACAAAACCAGTTGTCAAATGGATGTAAAGGCTTTTTAAAAGTCATTAATGTCAGTGTTTTAAAAATTTAGGGAGAAAACAGTGCCAGATCAGTTCCCCTTCTTGTTTTGAGAGTATTTTGAATGCAACTGTTGACAAAGGGATTCCTGAGGTTCTTGCCTAGTGAACACTCCAAACTGCCAGTTTCCAGGGTCCCTGCCAGGATCTCTGTGCCAGATTAGAGGTGCTGATCAGGAGGGCTCTATCTCACCTGTGACAACTGGCACTTATCTGGTGTCATGGTATTCACGGATTTGAATTTATATCTTCTAAGCTTTAAATTGTACAAGATAGGTGAGTACAAGTATGCTTAAATTGTGGTCTTTTGGTTGGATGGTATCTTAAAATTAATACTAAGAAAATGGAAGGCATAATTTACCTACCTTTTTTTTCCGGGACTGTGAAGAAATCCTTATTGGAGAAGCCCTCGGAGCTCATGTCACATTCATCCTCTTTCCTGTCGCTCACCGGATTCTCCCTCAATCAGGTGCGTAAACAGTGAAGCATCCTGCTTTGTGCTTTTATTGTGGGCTAGTATTTTCTTTCCCGTTCTATTTCAATACGTCTGTTTTTCTCTTTCCTTTCTCTTCCATATATTGGTGTTTTCCAGGTATTTGATTTTATTCCCCACCCACCTTTGATTAGGGTACACTAGAGACTTGTATAAGTTTGAATTGTTTAACTTCTCATTAATGTTAAAGTCTCTGGGGCTCTGTTGTTCAGCAAGTAAATTATTCATACTTTCTAACCCAGGTGGTTTACATAGAGCAAAATAAAGGGTGAGGGAAAATAAAAGGCAAATGAATTAAACGGGAAAACTGAAAGAAACAGAAGTAAAAGCCTTCAAAAGTTTGTCTTGCAAAGAAAGGCTTACGATAAGCATCCATGAGCATGAACACTGCATTTTCTTAAATCTCTTGCTTTGGCGTGAGTTTGTTAACTTGGTGGTCATTGTCTTTCAGGAAAGATACCCAAATAACAGTGTGTTCAATGAGGTATATGGGAAAAACCTGACTACCAGCTCTAAAGCAGAACTTAATCCCTCAATGGCCCCCCAGGAAACATCATTGTACTCCCTTTTTGAAGGGACTCCATGGTCTCCATCACTTCCTGCCAGTTCAGGTATTGACTAGTCTTTAAATTATAGACCTTGCATTTCCCGTACACTCAAGTTGATTAAGAGATGGTATGATTGTGTCTCAGTGGTTTTTGTTTGTATCTTGTTGTTGTTATTTGTTTGTTTTTAAAGTAACTTCTGAAGGAAAATAGAAAAAAAGCCTGATGCACTGGTTCATATGATAAGTGACACTAAAAAGCTGTTTTACATCCTCAGTAATGAACAGAGTTGTAAGGGAGAAAAATACGAGTTTTATCTTAAGGTTTGCAGCTGTTTTTTAGTTTTATTTGTAGATATTCGTTCTTTGCAGGAAAAGTTGCACTTTTAAAAATACAGAGTTAATAGTAATTTTTAAGGTTAGGCAATTCTGTTCTGATAGAGAAGAGCAGTTATACTTACCTGAAAGAGGCACACCAAAAGAATGCATTTATTTGACAAAACTGTGTACTGTTTTAGTTGTAAGGCAAGGAGTGTGCCTTAGGCATGCACAGCAGGACAGACGAGTGCATTTGGCAGGATCCCTTTTGGGGCCTTTATTTGCCTCTCCTGAAACCCTGTGATTATTGTTAACAGAATTTAAGTGATCAGACCTACAGGAAACTTTCATTCTTGGCATGTTTGTGAAACATCTTTGTTCAGTGTCCTGCGTTGCTATTATTTCATAGATCATTCAACACCAGCCAGCCAGTCTCCTCATTCCTCCAACCCAAGCAGCCTGCCAAGCTCGCCTCCGACACACAACCACAATTCTGTCCCATTCTCCAATTTTGGACCCATTGGGACTCCGGATAACAGGGATAGGAGAACGGCAGATCGGTGGAAAACTGATAAGCCAGGTGAGATCCAGACTTCATTGCTTAGCGAAAGTGAAAGAACTTACTCTACCCTTCCCTAGCTTTTGGCATTTGGCAATGGTAGAACAACGTCTTGAATTATTCTTATCTCTTCATTCCTAGCCATGGGTGGGTTTGGCATTGATTATCTCTCAGCAACATCATCCTCTGAGAGCAGCTGGCATCAGGCCAGCACTTCAAGTGGCTCCTGGACAGGCCATGGCCCATCCATGGAGGATTCTTCTGCTGTCCTCATGGAAAGCCTAAAGGTGAGTGGATCAGGAACAAGAACCGCAAGAGATGTCTCTGCTTTCATTCACATAAATGGCTAATCTTATTCCTGAGGCCCTTAGGATTGATTCATAGCACATATCTAGCAAAGTCCTAGAAGCATGGTCTGCCTTATAAGATTCTTGAATAGGACTTTTTTTTTTTTTAATTTGTGAATTCACTAGTGATAAAGCAGTATCCTCAGGGGGACAGACATGAAGGTTTTAGTTGGATTCTAAGATTAAGAAAATTCGGACTCACCTTGGAATATTTCATTTAAGCCTTTTCTAAACAAGTCAAAGAAGGGCATCTAATTTCAGAAATGTTTTGTTTGCCTGAAACCTTTCTGGTAAATGCTCTGGTCTCACATGGAGCTGAGTTTTAGCAAAAAGACTTTATGTAAAACATACTTTCACCTTTTCTGGTTTAAAATGATCTTAATAGGAACTAACCTGTCTTGAAGACCTGGTCTTACAACAGGTTTTTCTAATAGCTGGGGTTTTTTAGGGTTTGGGAATCTTGGGGCATACATGCCTTTATGTTTGGCTGGGATTGAAAAACAAATCCCTTAAAGACAACCAGGCATTTGACCTCTGCTGACAAGCTCTGGGCTGTTTTTCAGTCTATCTGGTCCAGTTCCATGATGCATCCTGGACCTTCCGCTTTGGAGCAGCTGTTAATGCAGCAGAAGCAGAAACAGCAGCGGGGACAAGGCACCATGAACCCTCCACACTGAGGCCAGAGTGGCAACCCTGGGAATGAAGGCTCCATAAACCATGGCATGTTGGGTTTGCAGGACTGGCCCACACAGTCCCCTGCAGGTGGCAACCCTCTTTTCTGTTTCTCGCTGTTGAGAGGGTGTAAGTGTTCCACCAGCCCGCTGAGTGTGCACGAAATGTCTGCAGTGCAGCAAAAAGAAAAAACCATCAGGAACTCTCCGTCCCCCCGGGGCCATCCGGAGGGAGAGAGGAACTGCTGTTTGTCTCACTCAGTTACCTGATATCACCGCCTTTCACCTTCTCCATCGTGCATGTCCCCAGCCACATGGGAAGTGAAAGCTGAGAAGGGAAGGCAGATGGGAGAAGCCAATGGGAACGTCTCAGTCCTTTTTTTCCTCTTTGGGGAGTAAAATAGGAATCCATTAATGATTGCTTTGCTGACTGAGAATGTAGTTGAAATTATTCCTGAACATCTTTTATTATTGTTATTACTCTCAGTAGTAAGATATCACATTGAATTCTTCCATACACGGATGTGCTTCTTCTAGTCAGTGTGTAGCAAAGAAAGCCCCGTGCACTGCTCCTGTGAGAGGTTGGTGGTGACAGGATGGGGAAGCTGACCTCTTCAGCCGGTGGAAATGTTCCATAAGGGAGAGGACAAGGCCTCAACTTTCACTCAGAAGGTTCTGGTGGGCCCTCCTCTGGCCTGGAGACTCCAGCAGGAAATGCCCTTCACTCTGTAGGTGCTTGAGCCCCAATCGAGGATGCAGCGTGGGTGGTGGTGCTGGGCTGGACTTGCAGACAAACTGCTGTAGGATTTTAAATTAACGTTTTTGATTCCTGTACATTTTACGGTAGCAAAGCAGGCAGTCCCACAGAAGGCAGGCTAGTCCATTCATGGCCTGACGCATTTTAATAGGTAGAAGCTTTCAGTGTGGTTATTTTTTGTTTGGTTGGTTTTTGTGCTCCCATCCTACTTACCACCCACCTCCTCCTGTCCCTACCTCCACCCCTTTTCTACCCTGTGCTGTGTGCTAGTAATCGTTATTATTCCTAACATGCACAACATCTCGCCAACAAGCAACAGCATGGGGTCCAGCAGCTGGGGCCCGAAAGACAGTCTGAAGAAGAAGGAAGCAGCAGCAGCGGCGTCTGCATAGCCCACCGAGGGGCCAGGCCCCTGCCCGGCTGCAGTCTCCCAGCCTCCACTTTCAGAGTGAAATTCAAGGCAACGCGGACACGTGTGCGTCACGCAGAGAAGAAAACACAAGGAAGTCCATTCTGGAAAAGGCGAAAGGAAGGAAAATAAACTTTTATTTGATATTTATTAGAAGGAAAGAGGACTGAAAATTTTCTTGTGTAGAAACAGAAGGACAGCATTACTGATAGTCATTTCCTGGAAAAGTAATATTTTAAGGGGAAATTATGGAAACAATCTAAATGTCCAATTGCTGTGCTAGTGGTAGGGTTTATTTTCTGGGAGAGCTCTCCTTTGTGTGTGTGTGTGTGTGTGTGTGAGTGTGCGTGTGTGTGCACACATGCCCGTCTGCTCCCCCAGAGGGGAGGGGTGATGCGTGTGAGTGTGTGGAGCTAGCGTGGGACTTAAGAGCTGGAAAACAGCTGCAGAGCAAAGCACATCCAGGAGCCCCGGTCGTCACTGGAGTCTGGGCAACCCCAGCAATGAAAAGGGGTGAGATTCATGCTCATTGCTCTTCCGAGACAGTGGTTGGAGTCCTGTATGCTTACATTATTGCTCTTTTAGTTTGACATGGTGTTTGGGGTTTTTTCTGTTTTGTTTTATTTTTTTGAAAGGTCCCAAAGGGTGAAGTCCCCTACCCAATGGCAATATGAAACCTTTTGTGCTTCTCTCCAGCCCCTTCCCCGTGTCCACCTTTCTCCCTTTCCCTCCGTCCCAAGCCTCCTTCCCTTCTGCCTTTACCCACTCTGTGTGTTTGAGCTCTGCATTCAGGCAGCTGCAACATTCCAGTGTTTGAACTGTCACGGATTCTTGCGCCCTTGACAAGCTCACCAGGTTCACCGTCTCGGTCCCACGTAGTGCCCACGTCCCATCTTCAGCCCCATTTCTGCATGAGAATTTGGTGTTTGGAATGTTTTCTGACTCTTGGGGCGGGGTTCCTCGCCTTATCATCCTCAGTGTGGAGTAATGAGGAGGGAGAGGAGAATCTTCATCAGAAACTGGTTTTGTGTAGTAAACTTTCTTTTGTGTTTATTTTTTTGTTTTTGTTTTTGTTTTTTGTTTTGGTCTGTCTGTGCAAGACCTGCAGCTGCTGAATTCAGCTTTGCCTTTAATTAAACCATGTTCTCTCCAACCAGATCTGTGTATAGACTGTTTCTTTTTTATCCTAAAAGAAAATCCAACTTAAAAAACAAAAACTTAAACTACTTACAAGTCATCTAGGGGAAAGCAAAGAAGGTCAAAAATCAAATATGCTTCAGGGTTATTTTTGCTTTTAGTAAGGTTCCTAACCAATATGCAGGATTATGGAAAGGGATGGGTAGAAAGAAACTGTCAATTCTTTTAACAGCTCAGCATTTTTATCCTTATTGTCACCCTTAATAAAGCAACTCAGAGATAGTTTATCCTTTTGGCCCAGTAAACTCACTAAGTGTGATGAGCAGCAACAGTAATTGGTGTTCTTTGCTTTGGTGTTGTATTTCTTCAAGTTGTGTCTCATATTTCCAGTGGTAGCCTGCTGGGCCTTTGCATGTGCCAGAAGCCAGCACCGCAGCTCACCAGTGTGTGTGTGCACGCCCAGCAGCTGCCCTTTCACCTTGATGTGGATTCAGTCTACACTTCAGTTCCTAACTGTGCTGTTCACACACACCTACACACTTGAAAAATTGTTAACAAAGCCACATGTATTCTACAAAAGGAAGTGGGGGGATCAAGGCCAGGTCTTTAGTATTTATGGAAAACTCTCACCCAAGTTAACCCTGAAAAACTGGGCCATTTGGTTAAATGATAACCAGAATAAACCGATAGCATTCTATCATGTATATTACTAGAATACTTATTATAAAATGTTACCTAGTAGGGTAGTCCTAACCAACTGGCTTCCTGAACACAGCTGCTTTTCATTTCTTATTTATTCGTGGCATACATTCATTATTGAACTCTTAAGAAATGTTCCTCCCTGAGAACACATGAAGGGATGTAGTTCTAGTATTTTAATTTTCTGTGGAATTAAAAGCTGTATTTCAGGGGTACATAACTCAGTCTAGGTTCTGTTTAAGCAACAAGACTGTTAACCCCCCAAAATGTTAATTTTGTGTGTGTGTGAGCGTGCCTTCTGAATTACCTGTAAAGTAACCTGAGGCCCTAGGAGTCTGTGATAGGAATGGTGCAGGAATGGGGGTAATTACACTTAGGTCTTGGGCCTGCACTCTGGGTATCTTGTTTTTGTAAGTTTTTTATTGAGGCATCACACACACAGAGAGGTGTACCAATAGTAAGTATACAACTCGGTGAATTTTCACGAACTGAACATATCTGGGTAGCCAGCACTCAGAGCAAGAAACAGATTATCGGCACCCTGGAAGACCCCCTCATGCCCTTCCAGACTCTTCCAACCACCACCCCCTCGCCACCTCCAAGGTAATCATCATCTTAAGTTCCACATCACTGTCTAATAGGTTAAATTTTAACAGGGAAAAGTAGATGAATTAATACTTCCAAACAGCGATGTCTGTACAGTGTACTGCAGAGGCGTGCTAAATCTTGGAAATGATAGTACCTCCTTTTCTTCAACTTTGCAGGTTGTGAAACATCCTAGACTCCTCTAGGAGTGCTTTCCAAGTCCGTAGTTGTACGTTCTTCAACAAAAACTTTGGGGAAAATGCCAACTTTCCCTTTGCACTCCCCCTCCAGCCATTCTTCATTCACTGATAAAAGGAGAAGTATACTTCAATTTCTAAAATGAGTATAGGAGAATTACCTCATCTGAATATTGCACACATCTTTTGTCGGTCCTTCACCCCCTAGTTGTGCTAACAGGGAAAAGTCTGCTTTGGAAAGTGATTGGAGGTAAGAGCAAACATAGGACTTAGCCATTTCATTATTGGTTTCTGTCTTAGACATGATAATGGAGGAATAAAATGCAAAGGAATGAATTAGACTTTTCAAAATGTTACCAAAGAAATAAAGTGAAAGAAATTGAATAATGAATCTTTAGATACGATTTTTTTTTTAACAAAGAGTTTTAGCTTTGTTGGGAATCGTTGTTTTGATTACAGGAAAGGGACATGCAATTGGTTAAATATATTAATAATGAATGTTCACTGGTGAATGATCAAAGAATTGAGAGTTGGAGCTAGTGATGGGTTCAGTCCATGTTTGTAAAATACAAGAATTTTCATAGCACCTATTTTGAGACTAATAAAGTGCAGGCACAGACTTCATAACTCAGTTGTAGATAATATCCCCGTTTTACTAAGGAAAAGGAGACCCAGAGTGATTAATAGTTTGTTCAGGGTCATTCTGCCAATAAATACCAGACACCTTAGGTATGTATGACCTACTCCAAAGCCCATCTACCAGACCGTAGAACCAGTTCAGAAGTTCATCTTTGGATGTAAGACATCTGTATCAGATGTTACAGCAGCACTGGTGCTTGGATCCTGTCCCCAGAAACTCTTGCTTTAATTAGTGTGGAGTGTGGTCGGGCATCAGAGTTTTTTCTAAAGTTCACTCAAGGTGATTCTAATTGCAAACTGTTGTCTTGATTCTTCCTCCTATAATGTGAGTCATGGATCAACATTTGTTGTCGTGGGTCCTGGGAGCATACTAGAAATGCCCAAATCTCAGGTCCTACCCCAAACCTGAGTCGGAATCCATTTTAACAAGCTCCCCAGGTGATTCACATTTTAAATTTGAGAAACTTTTGGAATGAAACTCTATCATAACCGTTGAATACAGTTGAACTCGCCCCTCAGCCCCACACAATGTTTATGCTGAATCTGTTTTCTCTGTAAGTGTTATTATATCAAAATATTACATGGATACTTTCCGAATTAGACCAACTTAGACTTTTATACGTATCCCAGTAGAGAGTACACCACCTTCTCTGCATACCTACCCAGAAGGTTTTTCAGAGCATTCACTTGTCTTTTTCTTATCCCCAACCCTGAAAAAAAACCTCTGGACAATTGGTTGATACTGACACTTAAAAAATGGTGTGGGGAGTTAAATCCAACCCTTACAACTGAGTTTCCATTCTCCCTTTCAGAAGATATGCACTGATTGTGCATCCTGTTTCTGTTTTTCCTTACTCATATTTTGAGTTAGTTGCCACAGTCGCGTACACTCACTCTTTACCCCATTAACTTTACAATCTCCTGCTCTCGTTTCTTAACCTGTTAGATTTTCTGTTATAATTGATGATAGTGTTCGGTTTTCACTACTTTGCATTACTAATGCACAAGATTTCAGCCATGTGGATGAAGCTTTTGATGTGACTCTTGCTTGTTACCACGTAGAGAAATAAGACTGTGTCAAACCATGAGTTAGAGCGGTGCTCCTCTGTATGGTCAGTAGACCAGCATCACCTAGAAGCTTGTTAAAAATGCAAATTAGGGCTTCCCTGGTGGCACAGCGGTTGAGAGTCCGCCTGCCGATGCAGGGGACACGGGTTCGTGCCCCGGTCCGGGAAGATCCCACATGCTGCGGAGCGGCTGGGCCCGTGAGCCATGGCCACTGAGCCTGCGCGTCTGGAGCCTGTGCTCCGCAACGGGAGAGGCCACAACAGTGAGAGGCCCGCGTACCACAAAAAAAAAAAAGCAAATTAGTGAGCCCCACCCCAGACCCGAATCAGAATCTCTGGAGCTGGGCCAAGGAATTTTATTTCACAAACTGCAAAGGATGCATGAGCATACTTAAGTTTGAGAAGAACTAAATTAGAACCCTCCACTTATTTCAATGTTTAATGTGTTTGATTTGTAACATCCAGGAAAGTTGCCAGAGAGAGCAATTCTGAATAGTTGCTTCTTAAGGCAAAATTTATCCCCTTCTTCCTTCATCTTCGAAAAGTATATCAATTCAAAGAATTGTAGTTTGCAGAAGATCAGTATCATGTGGTTTGGTGCAAAGGCAAAATGATTCCAACCACCTTCCAATTCATTAGTTCTGGTATGAGAATCCATGGCTTCCAAAACAATCTTTAATAATCAAAATGTGATTTAAGTCTGCCATTTGTTGCTTCCCTGCCCAGGAGAGAGCATCAGATGGAAAGGTCAGTGCTCAGTTTTGCTCCCTCTGGCTGAAAGCTAGGCAGGATATTGAAAACATCGGCTAAAGTTTGTAGCTTATTGATGTTTTCTTCTCTCTGCTCTTGAATTTATTCCTGCTAACGTGAATTAGTTACTCTAATCCAGGAGTAGCACTTACCCATTGATAACACCAGGATTACATCCCCTTCCAGAAACTCCAGGTCTTCTGGCTGGGTAGCCTCGTAGCTGAAGAGTGCTACCACTTGGCTCCCTTCCTTAAGCTGAGCTTCTGTTGTCTGGTTATTAGCATCCGATTTTTTGGTTTCTTCAGTTTCATCTGGAAAGCCCTGGTCACCCTGAAATAATAAAAGGCCTGTTAGTTTTCCTAACTTCCTGCAGCGAACATTGAACATCACCAAAGTCAGCATCAGTCAGCAAAATGTCAGTGTAGCACCTGGGTTATAAACTCAGAAAGGCCAGTCTGTGATCAGTACCTAGCATAGACCTGGCATGTACTTTATGAACACCGGATGGTTGGATAAATGAAACCAAAAGGTATGCAGGACTGTAGATAGTCTTAAAATCTTACTGAAACCTTACAGTAATCCTGAAAAAAGGTAGAATAGGTACTAGTGTTACTTCTTTTCAGATGGAGAAACAGAGGTTGAGTCACAAGTAAGTGACAGAACCTGAAGTCAGACCTGGGTTTCTAACTCCCAAATCCAACACCCTTTCCCCAGTACCCACGACACTGGGCACCTTGTTATAGAAATGCAAATTTTCTGCACCATCCCAAATCTATTAATCAGAAACTCCCTGTAGGAGTTAACAATTGTTACAGAAACTAACAATGATTTCAAACATTAAAAAAAAAAAAAAACCCTTTTCAGTGAAGTAGTTCACATTTAGAGCAGAACTCCTAAGCAGAATCCTTTAAAGACAGAACTGAAGGGATTAGTCCAAAAACAGACAATTGGAAAACCTAGAGTGACCTTTCAAACTTTCAAGGGACCCCTTGCACTGGCACGCACCCTCAGGGTCCTGGGCCTTTCCTCTCAGCCAGAGGCACCAGGACGTCTCAGCTCCAATGTCTCTACTTCCTGAAGGCAATTTTCTGAACTCTTAGATAACCACAAGGTTCACTTTGTGGGGTTTACTACAGGGCCTTCCTCCAGGCCCGTCCTCTTTAATTCTTCCCCTCCCATTCATTTTTTTTCTTTCCATGGAACATTTGCCTTTGAGTGAGAACCTACCAAAGAGACCCTTCCCTAACTGAGCAGAAGCCCCTGCCCAGCTGTAGGGATGCGGGTTTGGTGGAGGGACTCTGCCTTCCACTGTGGGCCCAAGGCCTGCGTGGTCTGGAATAGCTTTCCCACTTTGGTCATTTCCACGGCCTCAAAATCTACTTGCACGTGAAAACTAGTAACTGACCAAGGATTCACTTAGGAACTATTTAATTTTATACCCCCTAGACTGATACAACTGCAGATGCCACAGTCGACAAACGCTGAAGCAGGAAACACAGGTGAGTAGAGGGAGAACCGAAGTGTCACTGGGACCCTACTCGACAACAGCTTTGGACAGTGGAGACTGCAGACTCACGGACTCTGGTCGGGACACCCCAGCCTCCAGACTGTGGATGGGGAGCTGAGTACTCAGAGGAAGCCCACCAGCCAGCCTAGCTGAGCTCCCTGTCTTGCTCATATGCCCCTTGAATCATCAATCCAAAGCAAGCCCTCTCTATTTTCTCCCTGCTCACAGCATCATCCTAGCACAGCAGTGTACAAGGCCTTCCCTGATCTGGCCCCGTGGCCTTTGCAACCTTGTCTCCAGCCGCTGTCCCGGTTACATCCAGTAGCACTGAGCCCCCTTTTCCCATTATGGTGATTCTTGTGGTCTTCCCTCTGTTCTCTCCATCTATGTAACACATCCATCCTAACCTCCTCCACCTTGCTAATTTCTATGTACCTTTTTCAGGATAAGCTTCAAGACAAATTTCAGCATCATTTTCTCTAGGAAGGCTACTGACTTGTCCCACTTCCCTCCAGCCTCTTTGGGTGAGATACCCTCCTGAGTGCTTATATAACACAGTAAGGCATTCATGCATCTCCATCAGTTTACTTAACACATGCTTTGTAGTCATCTGTTTGCCCTTGTCTTCCCCCCAAGAAGGGCCTGTGTCTTAACTAGTTTTTATATCTCTAGTGCCTATCTAAGAGAGCAGTAAGAGCCCAGCAAATGTTGGTTGAAGAATTAATGTCACTTGACAAACGCTGGAAACAACCCAAAAGTACACCAACAGGTGAATGAATAAGCAACTTGTGGTATCCATACAGTGGAATACCATTTAGCATTCAAAAGGAATGGACTACTAAAACACAAAAGAATATATCAGTGTATACTGTATGATCCACTAGTGTGAAATCACATAAAAGGCAAACAAAAAAGTATGTTGACAGAGAGCAGATGGTTGGTTTCCAAGGACCATTATTGGGGGAGATAATTAACATCTACAACGAAAAGAAATGGCAACTTTTCCTTGAGAGACTAAGGGACAAAGTCCAAGAGTAATAACTTGTATCTACTACTTTTAGCCTCGAACTTTGCTTCTGACTCCCTTTATTCTTACTGGAAAGTCAGTTAACTCTTTTCTAGACCTCAGGTCCTATAGATAACCTGCCCTTTTACTGTTAGTATCGCGAGGTGTTCAAGAGTACAACAGGCAGGCTCTGTGTAATCTTGGTCAGGTTCACCTCCCTTTGCCTTGTTACCTAAATTACAAAATAGGATAACAATACCTGCCTCATAGAGTTATGGGGATTATGAGAATTATACACAGACTGCATGGTACCTGGCACATGGGAAGTTCTCAATAGATGCTTTGCTGTTAGTAGGAGGTTTTTATCCAAGGCATCTCTTTGTGAAATAAATGCTCACTACTTTCTTTCACTCCCAAGTGTTCTAACCCGTGGAAACTTAAGCTGAAGAATGGCTGTGAGCTCAGCCTCAAGCTATGACTTCATTCCAACCTTGCTTGATAGTGATGGGTCTAAACATTGAAACAGTTAGGTGTGGCAGCAGATGGAAGGGACTAGAAGCTTTCTTTGGGCGCCTGGGCCTGCTCTTCTCTTGTGGGAAACCCTCTCTTGGCTGCAACCCAGGTGAGGATGCAATGGAACAGAGGCAGAGCTGAGGCTTGTCACCCACCGTATCCCTGACACCAAGCCTAGTGACAGGCACACAGAAGGTGCCAGGTAAAGGCTGAACTGCTGTTGAGGAAGCGGCCCATTAGAAACATGGCCTTAGATGCCCTTGAGCTCACCGCACTCACCACTGTGTTCTCACACCACACAGTCAGGCAGTAGTTTTTCACTTGGGCCCAGGCATCCTTCATGCTGTCTTCTGAAAGGAGCACCAGCTCACTGCTGTCCCGAGGCCGATAGCTGGGTAGAGATAATGAGGAAGAATCAAGTCAGAGAGCATCAGTGCAGAGCCATCCTCCACTGCCATCCACCAGGCCAGCAGCAGGCTCCCCAGCTGTCCCCCTAACTGCCCCCTGCGTGGAGCTCACCTCAGCTTCGTATGTTCCGGTAGGAGCTCCAGCTTCTTAGCCACCATGTCGCGGACCTGGCTGTAGGGGAGCCCGGGCTGAGTTTCCAAGACCACTGTGTACTTGTAGTGCACCTTGAGTGTGTAGGACATGGGGACGCTGAGCTTGACTTCCTGTGGGGAGAGCAAGCAAAGGGAACTCATGAGTGTCTGAGGCTTCCTCTGAGAAACATGCCGGATCACAGGGAGCACCCCGTGACAGGGAGAGGCCAAGAAGTACCTGGTTTCACAGTAACACGAGAGGGCCTTCAGAGCTCTGTCCTCCAGCCCAACTCTCACTTGGATAAGAATTCCTGCTGGGTTATATCTGGCCCACCAGCCATGGGCCAGTAGGCAGTGTGTGCATGGAGGAGGGAGGGACTGTCGAGGGTGTCCCTGTATGTGTGGTAGCATCTGGTCTACCCTTCCTTTGGGTCTCTTTCTGTAATCCAGGGAGACACACCCGTGGACATGCTTAAGTGGGCAGCCCAAGCTCTTCCTTCCTCTACCACTTAAAATAGTACAAGGAAAAAAAAAAAGTTACCTTGGGCTCTTTTTTTTCATTCTGACCTAAATGAAGAAGGTAAGGAATAAAACAAAAGACAATGATGAATGAACACTCTTGGCCAGCCCCTGCCATATACAAGAGGAAACCTCTTAGAACAGGGCACCCAACTTCCTGTCCTTTAACCTCTGGGATGATTACTAATCGTAATAAACTGCAGGGTAAATCACTGGGGTGATGTGAAGGGCGAAGCCATGAACACACAGATGAACCAAGTCTCTGATTTAGGGAGGATATAGGTAATTATCAAAGGACCATCACATTCTCACCAACCCATGGGGTTAGGGAGGGATTCCCCAAAGTCAGTTAACAGCAGTGCTGCTGGTGTAGTGGTATCATTCAAGACTCCCAAAGGTCAGTTAAAGCAGTGGGCTCCGTAGAAATGAAAATCAGAGAGTGTAAGATGAGCCAGGGGCCACTAGAAGAAATATGAGAACCACTTATTTTCACTTTGTCCCTTATTTTTGTGTATGTTTTCTAATGTGCAAAATATATTAATATAGCAGTATGTATATAATTTATATAAGAGAAGATAAAGATATTCTAAAGATATTCACCATGGTGGGGAGGGGTGCATGATCAAAAACGATCACTGATCTAAAACCCAGCTGATCACTGGAATCACTTGGGAAGTTTTTTCTAGAAATACAGGTTCCTAAGCCTGATTCCAGTCCTAAAACACCAGAATCAAAGGCCTAGGAATCCAAATTCTTAAAATCTTCCTAGGTTAATATGTTTGCTGGACCCCTAGACAGAAAATACCAAAAATAAAAAGCTATCAAGGACATTTTGAGGGGCAGTAGGAGAAATTTGAATATGAAATATACAATTTATATTATATAATTAAGATATAATATTAACATTATCCTAGATATAACAATTATATTGTGCTTATGCAGAAGAATGTCCTTGTTCTTAGGAGACAGACGCTGAAGTGTAGGGTGAAGTATCATGAGTCTGTAACCTACTTTCAAGTGGCTCAGCCACTAGAAAAACATTTTATACTAGAGAGAGGAGCAGGGCAAGTATATGGTCCAAAATGTTAACAATTACTGAATTTAGGTGAAAGGTATTCTGGTGTTTATTGTACTATACTTTCAACTTTTCTGTAGGCTTGATATTTTCAAAATAAAAATAGGGGCGGGGAGCATCCCAAGTGATTCTAATGACCAGGTGGGCATGACAATCACTGACCTAGGATCTGGACATGCCACCTATTCAGTGCACCGCTGCCAAGCACTTACTCAGAATCGGCTTAATCTGTACCAGTGACAAAAAGCCCCTGACTTCCCAGGGCAGCCATCTCCACACATCAGGAGAGTCTGCCTTTCACACTTGCCCCATGGTTCTTTGTCCAGCCCTCAGGGCTCTGCAGAGCAGTTTCTTTTCCAGACAGAGTTCCTCAGACATTTGAAAAGAGCCACTGCATCCGCCTTTTAAGTAAACATGTGAAGCAATTGCTTGAAACTTTCCTCCTGGGCTGAGGTCTCCATACTTGATGAGCGAGCTGGGATACTCAGTGCCCCTAGAAAGCAGCTACGTGTGCCCAAGCCCCACGAGTGTTCTGGAGCAGGCAGGGAGGAAGGCCATCGATTTCCTATGTTTGGGGTCGGTGAGTGGTGAGTGGTACAGGAGGGAGGGGCCTCTGGGGCCGTGCGGTCCTAAACTGAGTGGCCTGCTGGGAGGACAAGAAACCACATTTCCCTGGAAGGCTGGGAGAGCAGCTACACCCAGCCCTGGGATGTTGCTCCAGAGACACAAACCTGGTGACAACTGGGGTCTCCCAGGAGCCCTGGAACTGGGAGGACCTGGGATATCAGCCTCCTGCGAGGTTTCCTCCTGGAGGGAACAGGAAGAGAGGGTGAGAACCTTCATTCAGACACAGTTCTTAGGCAGGGGTAGGAGTTGGGGGCAGGGCAGACCCTGCAGACCCCCATGGAAAGGAGCCAGGTGCAAACGACTTCCTAAAAGCTGGGGGTGGTGGTAACATTCAGGGGAGACTAAGGAAAGTGTGGGTTAAATGGGACGCAAGGTTGACCTGGTGAAAACCAATCGCAATAGAAATGAGGATCCTAGCCCCCAGGTAAAAGGCCCTTGCTGCCTAATCACCCCGTTGAGCCACCCTGGAAACCCACTGGAGGTGGGGTAGGACCCTGAGTCTTGTCTTAGCTCACCCTCTCACTCCACATCTTGCCCCTTCAAAGGAAACATTCCACTTCCCATTTGCATGGCAGTTAGAACTTGTCAAGTCATCTGGACATAGTGACTCTGGCCAGGGAGGGCCAAGCCCACAGAGGACAACTGGTTGCATAGTCTAGAGAGAGACGGGGTCCACTGCCATCAGACATCTGCATGGATGCAGCAAAGACCACTCCCCAGGCCTGGCAGAAGGGCAGGTCACTGAGACGGGGGCTGAGGGTGCGGTGGCAGCAGCATCAGAAGCAGTGGCCGGCAAGGCCTGTGCTCATTCAGTGTTTTAAAGCAGATTTCTAAATTTGAATGGATTTCACCAGCCAACACATTGACTATTCTTCCAGGTGAAGAGGACATTCTGGGAAGACCTAACATTCATAGGCTACAGCTTTGGTCAAGTCACCCCTGACCGGGAGGAATCACAGAGCTGGGGGGCCCCGGTAGGTCCTGCCAATGCCTCTACTCAGCACATCTAGGTTTTTTCCTTCATCCCCAGGTTCCGCTCTGGGCAGCTGGTACCAATGCAAGGTGGGCTCGGGACTAGTGTGTCTTCAGCGCCTCTTCCGCGCTGCTCTTCTCTCCTCCGTGGTCTGTCGGTGGGGGGCTTGGGGGGGAAGTGGGGGGAACAGGTCAGACCTTGGCACTACAGTACCTGGGGCTTCTGCTGAGAATGGATCCGCAGTTCAGCTGGTTCAAGGTAGTTGCAGGGAACAAGCCCCTTCTGCAGTGCAGCACCACGGAGACAGAAAGTGGGAAATAGAGATGCGCTCATCAGTGGCCACAGCACAGAACAGCCCAGAGACATGGGGAGGGGTGGGTGGACAGCTGAAAGAGGGTAGCAGGTACTGCTCCTCAAAAAGCTCTTCCATGTGCTGCCAGGGTCCCTTGCCCCCAAGCCCACCCCTGGTCCTCTGAATACCTGCCCGTTGAACATGACCGTAGCCCAGTTATCACTGCTCTTCTTCAAGACAAAGACGATGTTCCCTGGCATGACCTGGAGCTCCTCTGGTGTCTCAGGCACAAACCCAAACAGCACACGGTGGGCTTCTCCTTCCAGAGCCCTGCAGGGGGAGGCAGGGGGGAGAAGAAGAGGGGATAGACACAAGATACAAGATCCCAACCACTGTCTAGCCTGGACCGCATCCCATCCTGTGGCGCTATGGACCAGCAACTATGGCCGTGGAGCCGGCTCACTCCAGGCACCTTCTAACTCCACTTCAGGTGACCCTGAGCAGGGAGGTTGCCTGCCTGAGGTCCCAAGAGGACTCGGCAGGAAACTGCTCGTGAACATGCTCCGTAACCATACGTGCAAGTGGCACAAAAGAAATATAACAACACTCATAACGAGACCTTGGCATCCCTGCCCTCCCTTCCCTTCTGAGGAGGAAGTTTCCTGGGTATGCTTAGCCAGCGCCGAAGCCTGGGTAGAGCCCAATCAGAGGAGGGGCACAAGGTGAAGGTGGGTGAGAGCCCGCTGGGTGAGGAAGATGAGTTGGGGAGGGGGGAAGAGCAATCACCTAGAGCCAGCATGGGGGTGGGTCAGGCACACGGCGGGGGAGAGATGAGCCCCCCACCAGGCGGGGGGAGAGATGAGCCGGGAGGCTTGGGGGAGAGCGTAAAGAGCTTTGAGGTTGGCCTAGCTGTGCCTTGTACAATGTCGTTTCCCCTTTACCGTTTCCTCAAGGCCTGCTTTGCCCTTGGGGCGTCCCATTTGTGCCACTTCGGAGCGTGTGACTGAGGCAGGCCCACGTTCCCTCCACTCGCTCTGGCCTTGCTGGTTCTCCCTCCCTCCCACTCTGCTCCTGCCTTTCCCTCCAGCCCCTCCTTTTGTTTCCAAACACCGGATTCATGTATATAGGGGATACTGCCCCCACTAGCACATGGAGAGTTGAGGAATGAGCGAATCCAGCCCCCTGACTTTTGTAGTTGCTTTGGTACTTTTTTCAGCTTTTGTGACACCCTTCCCTATCGGGCGCGGGAGCTAGGCTTGTTTCCTCACTTAGAGATAACTCTTAAGAAAGCTGTAGGTTATGTCATTCTTGGCTTCTCATCTTACAGAAACATGACTTCTTCTTCTTGAGTCCTTCCTCTTCCTTCTTCAGAAAACGGGTGCCAATAGGGAGTGAAAAACGCCCACACAGGAAAGGACGTGCCGTTCCAGCTTCTGGAATCACTCTGCTCGCCTGATTCCAGAAGCCCGGCCTCCCCTCCTCCAAGGTGGCTGCGGCCTGCAGAGAGCTCTCCACCCTGAGGTCGGCGTGCGGCCCCCAGCGGCGACCTTCCACAGACACTGCTGCACTTCAGCAACAACCCCTCACTCTCTGGGCGCACCTTGACCTGGGGACACGGGGCCACCACGCAGCTGTGGCCAGACCCCCATGTCGACCCCACCACAGCCAGGGCTCCGTCCCCTGCCTCACTCCCTTCTAGCCCTGAAAGCAGGAGGAGCGGGCATGCTGGGCTAAACTGCACAGGATTTGGCCCCTGACCCCAGCTTCACCTTCTTCAGCCCTTTGTTGCCATCAGTTCAGGCTTGGAGTTTGGGTAGTCTGCATTTTGGCCTAAATCTAACTTACCTGAAGATCTCTGGGGTCTTGGGCCTGGGCGGAGGCTCAGCTGCCTATTGAACATTCAGGAGAAATGAAGAAGGGCAGGACAGTAAGTGAAGGAGGGGGAGAGAGAACAGACGGTTAAGGGTAATTTAAGCCTCCTTCCAGACCAGAATATCAAAGACTGCATTTCTGGCTCAATCAGAACACTGTCTAGGGAGAGGACACTGTGCCCTGACTAAACACGAAAATAACGCCTCCCACCAGCTCCCAGGGCCCAGGTTTCACCAGCACAGCAATTCATCTTGAGCCACACCTGGTCTCTGGAGTTCAGCGATCACAGAGCAACACGTGTCATGAGGGTGCTTTTGCCTTTGAGCTCCATCCCCTTCCTGGAACAGTTTCCCAAAGCGCTGCTCTATGGTTATTGTCTGCTCTGTCACATGACACTCGTGGGTATTTAAAAATGAACCCAAGGGCCACTGAGCAGGCAAGACTCTCCTTTTGAGGTGGGTTCCCTGTTCTACACTGAGTAGCACGGAGCCCAGTTATCCAGGCTTCTTCCCCTCTGGGAGTCCCCTGGCTGCCCTGAAGCCCAAGGGAATCCCGCAAAGCTCTCTTCAACCTTATGGTGAAGAAAGAGGTCAAAGAATTGTGCCTCTCTTGCTCTCCTCCTTTGCTCATCTTACCCTCCAGTGCCCCGGTGTCGGTCAGCGGTCATCTCTCTGACCCTGGAGGCTGTCAGCGCTGCTCTCAGGGTGACCGGGTGTGTGTACACTGGACCGTGGTTGCCACGCTCAGAAACGCCTCCCTCTGCTAGTGTGGCCCGACACTCCTGTCCATCATGGTTCTTTTGCAGCAGAGCTAGAATTTTCCTTAGCCGGCCCTACCCTCTTCCCTTCATAAGGGAGCTCTGCCTTCACATTTCTAGACCCACTGTCACCTAATCCATCTGGATCTGTGTCTCTGAGCCCAGCTTGAGCAGAAAGATGGTTCACCCTGGGCCCCCAACCTGTGTTCCCGAGGAAATCTTCTGCACGCTGGCAGACAGATGCAGCCACAAGAGCCATGGCCTCAGGCCCCGGGCCCCATGGGAGTCCCCTACCAGCCCCTGTGTCCTGTGTCTGAGAAGAGGCATTGTGAAAAAGCCTTCCCTAGCTGTGTTTCAATTTCCTGAGAGAACGGTCAAGACTTCGGGAGAGACGATACACACCAGAGCTCTCTTAGAACTTAGAGAAGTGAAGCCTGGCATTTGGGGAGAAGCAGGAGTGTTGGTTCCTGAGGACTTGAGATTAAGCCTAAAACTGCCTCATTCCCCCACCAGTCATGGGACCCGTGACAGAGAAGGGTCATGCAGACACCCTCAGTGGCACTCAGAGCTCAGCTGAAGGAGCCCTTAAAACGAGGCAGCTCAGCACAAATATTCTCCCCAGTTGGCTGTTTCACAGAGAGCTCTGGAGACCTCGACCCATGGAGAAGGACAGGACCACCTCACCTGTGGCTGCAGAGGGGCAAACCCCGAGAAACTGTCTTGATCCACCACAGATGCCACGACCTGAAATGGAGAAAGGAAGGTGTGAGGGCTCGGTCAGCACTGCTTCCCCATCCTTCTGTGGTTTTCCCCAAGATTCCCTCCTTTCTCACACCCTGGATCTGTTCTCGCGGGTACTTGGTTCCAGAAGTGGAGGGCAAACGGGAGAGGCCACAGCAGTGAGAGGCCCGCGTAGCGCAAAAAAAAAAAAAAAAGAACAGAAGTGGAGGGCGGCCAAGGATGGGCTTGCTGACCCTCTGGGTTAGAAGGTGCTGCTCTCCCAGGGCAGAGCCACAAGGCAGGTGCCCTTTTCCCAAGAGTCCTTCTCCCCTTGCTCCACAGGGCCCATGCCGGAGGGGTCTCAGGGGACGCTGAGTGACCTCACTTACCGTGGCCTTGCCTAGGTAATCCTTCTTGACCAGTTGAGCCACTTGCCTTTCATTGGGCTGAAACAGCCTGCCCACAGGGATCACCACTGGCTCATACAGCTTCTGTTTCTAAAACACAGAGAACATGGTCTTTTATTACCTGTGAAATGGGGCTAAGGGTGCTCGTCCTGCGTCCCTCAATGAATGGATGCGTGGATCCGTTGAGATAACCTCACTAGAGCACTTCTTCTCAACGTGCAGGGCCAGACTTGTTATTATTTCAGGGTGTCTAAGGCAGGACCCTTTGGGTTCACAATCGCCTTACACCGAGGGGCCATGAGGCCATCTGTGGGTGTTGCTTGCCCAGCACGCTCTTCTCCTAGGGGAGCTGCCCCTTTCCCACTCTGTGTGGCTCCGGCAGGGCTGGCACTCACGGCCCAGGAGGCACCACAACCACAAAGGTGGCCCTTGACCCAAGCAAGGCCCACGACAGTGCTCTCTTGGGACTGGTGTCCGCAGACGTGGATAGGCATGTACAGACTGACTTGAGCCCCCTTGTTCCTGGTGTTTAAAAATCTTATTTAAAACCAGCTTCATCCCCAGCTGTGCTCAAACGATGGACACGTTTCACCATTCGTTCACATAATCAAAGCATTTTTGTTGAGAGCGGTCACGCACCTGGCACAGAGCCAGGTTACGAGGACCCAGGGGTGAGCAAGCGGGCACAGCCTCTGCCCTTGTGTGCCGGCCCCAGCCCCCAGCCTCTCCCCCTCCCCGGCTGCCACCAGGCGCCCCTCAGAGGGGCATGAGGAGGGCTCTGCTGTCCCATACCACATGGAAACATGCCCCAAGATCAGCGTTACCCAGAGTTCAGAGGAGGTACAAGCACCACGATTACGACTTCCCGATCCGCACGTGCACTAAAAAGAAACGCAAACCCAAGCGAGTCCTCCTGCCACCTGCTTCCCCAGCGCACTCACCCAAACGCTTTCCATGGCTTTGTTGATTTTGGAATGTCTCGGCTCAGACTTCATGCTCACAGCCAATGCTAAGTGTTCCTCAGCCTTTTTCCATTCCTCCTTCTTGGCGTACATGAAAGCAATGTTATATAACACCTAGAAAAGCACAGGCCGCAACATAAAACTTGAGGCTGCTCGGAATCTAGGGACCACGCAGGGGAGAGCTTGCACGTGTGTTCCCGGAATATTGCCTGGTGACATTTCTCCCTTTCCCAGCTCTCCTGGGAATATCCAAAATACCATCAATCTTGCTCCTGAGTTATATCTAGCACAAGGACGGTGTACAGAAAACATCATGTAATGCACAAATCCAACATCGTGTGCGTTCTTTCAACAGCCAGGCAGGTCAGCAGGGGACTAGAATTATTGTGTGGTTTTGGTATTGAGAACGGTGATGTGGTCAACGCCCCTTGAAGAGTTGGGAATAAAATACAGGTCTGGGGCCTCCCAGACCAGCTTCTGCCACTGAGCCAGGGCTCAAAGACTGGACAGGTGTGGGATGGAGAGAGAGAGAGGGTTCCAGATGCATCGTTCGGCATCAGCACCAAGAGAACCCTGTGCAGAACACAGGAGTAACAAGACTGTGATGTCGTCATATGGGCAGGAGGAAACTCTATGGGCAAAAGTCCACTGGAGGTGGAAAGAGGCTCGATACAAACCCAGGGCAGCACTATACCTGGGGTGGGAGAAGATCAAGATGGCAGCTCACAAGTAGGGTTGACTTTACTTCTTTTTAACGACAGTGCAGCAAGTTCTTAGGGCTCCTCGCAGCATGTATGGAGCACGACTCAACAGCCGGGAGATGCTACAAGCTTTTCCCAGGTGAAAGTGATGGGAGTCACAGCCTGATGCCCCGGGGTGGGGCGTGGGCAGTTCTCCAGGGCCTCAGAGAGGAGGTAGAGCTGGTCAACCGAGGCCCGACTGGAGAAGGGGATTGTTGGCCTTCCAAGCTGTTAACACGTGGAGGCAGTGCAGTGGAGGTACCCCAGGGCTGTTTGCTAGTATGTGGCCTCGGCTTCATTATGAAAGGGTGATAGTAATGTTTCCTGCCCCCAGGTTTTTGTCAGAAATAAATAATTCACAGAAAGCACTGAGTTCAATTGCTTGGCACACACGAGGTGAATTCACTACTCTCGTTACTATTATCTGGGGAACTATCTCGGGACTTGCCTGGAGACTGAGCAAAGAGGTCTCGCCTGCCTTCTCGGGGAGAGCCCTCGTGGTTTGGGGGAAGATCACAGGGCCGAGTCTGCGGACTGATGCCATCTGGGGTTTCTGTGTGTTTGCAGTCAGAAGGCTAAATCTATGAAGAACTTGGGGCTCCTGGAGGTCAGCGCTGCCTGTCCTTGTCATTGTCTTTATCATCATCATCACCATCATCAACGATACCATTTACTGACCGCCCCTTTGGGCCAGGCACTTTATCTGCATTACCTCTAACCCCACAACCACCATACAAGGTAGGGGCCTCACTTCCGTGCTTGCATAGTCCTTCCCTAGCACTCCTCTTGCCCTAACCTTATCACCCCGCATTACACGTGACCATGAGCTTCTGCAGCTGACACTGTCTTGTGGACTCCTGGACCTCCATTGCCTGACACCAGCAGGCATTATAAATGTATGCAAAAACGAGTGAATTTATTAGCAAATGTGTATGAGGTAAGTACTCAGCCTTTCTTTACAGCTGATGAGGAACCTGAGGCTAGTAAATGACACATGACTTCCCTAGGTTTATACAACTAGTAAGTGTTGGGCAGGGATCTGATCCCTGTCTCTCAGATCCCAAGATGGCTCCCGTGATTCTCACCCTCCCACATCCAAGGGAGCTGACAGGTGTAGCCAATAGAATATTATGGGAATGAGGGGGGTGTGACATTTGAAGCTAAGTTATAAAAGACACTGAGGCTCCACATTACTTTGTCTTGGTTCATTACTTCCTCGGGGGGAAGTCCCATGACTTCCATGTCATGACAGGACTCAGGCCACCTTACGGAGAAGTTCATGTGGCAAAGAACTGAGGCCTCCTGACAACCGGTGACACTAACTTGCCAGGCACCTTAGAAGTAGATCCTCCAGCCCCAGCCAAGCTTTCAGATGACAGCAGCCTTGCCAACATCCTGACTGCAACCTCACGAGAGCCACTGAGCCAGCACCACCCAGCCAAGCTTGGGTTCCTGACCCCAGAAACTGTGAGAGAATCAACAGTATTGTTTTAAGCCACTCTGCTGTAGAGCAATTTGGTAATCAGCAGCAGATCATTAATACACCTCTCTATACCAGCCTGCCACCCACACTGTGATTTGGTCCAGGGCCTCATCCAGATAAAAAGGACAGTTTATCAAGGCAAGTATGGATGGGGGACATGGTTGGTTTTTCCATAGAGTTAGTGGCTGGTGCCGAATGATGGACACAGGGACCAAGCCCAGACACAGAGATCTAGGCTCCCTTCCTGGGCTATTTCTGAGCAGCAATGAGCTGTTTCCCTCCGCATACACGCTTGGCCAGCCCAGCCCAACCCTGACCACGTGTGCAGTAAGAAAGGAGAGCTCGAAGCCATTTAAAACTTCCTGTTTGGTTCTCAGCCACCTGCTCTTAAGACCTTTTCTAGCAACAGGTTTTTATGACTCCATGACCGGAAAAGCCCCAGACTCTTTTCAAAAAGGATGGTGTGATTTCTCAGAACCCTGGTGGGAAGGAAGCGGTGGCTTTATACGTAGGGAAGTGACTGGAGTGTCCCATGTGGTGTACGGGACCCTGAAAAGTCCAGCCTCACTTACAGAGAAGCCCATATAGCCAGTATTTCCTGCCCCCTGGTCATTTCAACTCCAATTAGAGGAGGAATGTTCCTCCCATGGAATTCTGCTTTGATAGTACCATTCTAGGATTCTTTCTCTAGCGGTTCTGTGTAAGTGATTCTCAATCAGGGGTAACTGACAATATCTAGAGACATTTTAGGTTGTCACACTGCGGGTGGGGTGCTATAGGCATCTAGTGGGTAGAGGACAGAGATGCTGGTCAACACCCTACGATGCACAGGCCAGTCCCCACAATAAAGAATGAGCTGGTGCAACGTATCAAAAGGACCACAGTTGAGAGACGGTACTCTAGAAGCCGGCCAAATGCCAGCCAATTCCCACCGAAAAGCCTCATTTCCCTAGTGTGGGAGAACTGAAGTAAGTTGCTATCCTGTCACAGGGCTGGGGGGAGACATGTGTCCCCAGGGGCCCAGGCAGCTGTGGACTCTATTATTAGCCTTGAGTGACCCTGGGGACACTTGGCTTCTCCTGTCTGAGAAACTAAAACAAGGGGACATTTTTTCACCAATTCTTCTAAATAAAGATCTATGATATTTGCATGAATTTTAGTTTTAAAGCTACTGGTATATATTTGGGGTTTAGAACGGGAGTGCAGAGGGTGGGTTGGAAAAAGTACATGAACCTATGAAGTCACAGCCAGACATGCCTCTCTGTCTTGGTCATACAGAACATAAGTTATCCTCCTATGGAGACCTTTCCTAACTGTGTGCTCTGAGCTGTTCTTTGACCAGGAGGGGACAGCTTGGTGCTAAATTGTCCTCTCTCTCTTTGGGTATATACCAAGTACATGAGGCCAGACCACGCATCGCAAAGAGTGTCAACTTGGGAACTGCGCGGGGTTAAGGCAGGTTCTGTATGGCAAGTGAACCCGTGATTTTGGATTTGTCAGTATGATGCTGAGAAAATTGTCTGTTCGCCTGAATTATACAAATTATTGGGACAACTTTCACAGGCCAACATACTCGTGTGCAGCTAAGCCTCCCTTCAGAGAACCCAGCAAACTCATTTCTACATGGTCCTTTGAGCCTCACGTTATTCAAATCCATGAACTCAGGTAACTGAGGACTCCATGAGGAGCCCGAAGCAATTGATCTGAGTCTTTTCTTAAGGGAAAAATTGGAGTCCTAAGGCAGGGGAGGCGAAATGCCTTTTCCAGGCTCCCGGATGTGTCAACAGATCGACGTGCATCTGTCAGCTGCCCCTCAGCCAGCAGCCACCCCTGCCCAGGCTGGGCCCTTCCTTCTCACCTCACAGGCAAACAGCTTGAACGGTAGCCCCAGGATCTTGTAGTCGATCAGCTGGTTCCCTCGAAGCTGAGTCAGGGCCTCCTTAAGGTCTTTAAGGGCGGAATCATATCTGCAGGAAAGAAACCAGTTGAAGGTACGGAGGCATAAAGAATAAAACGTGTGTCTGCTGCTCTTTGCACGTCCGTCTCACTAGGACAAGAAGCCTGTCTAATCTCTTTTGACCTTCTCTAGTTTTTCGCCAATCCTGAGCCCCAGCATCCCACAGAACCCAGTGTGAACGGCACCCCCTGGGGTTGTGCATGCCAGTAACCCTGCCAGCCTCCCAGTTTCAGGCAGCCACAGGTATTTTTGTCTCTGTTGACTACACACACCTCCCACCTTTCCGACAACCAGCCTGTCACTTCCCAAGAGAGCCTCAGTCTCCCCTGAGAGCTTTAAGCAGAGCAGCCCCTGCTGGCCTCCACGTCCCCACGGGGCTGATCAGACCATGGCCTGTGCCTTGCTTCCTACCAGGAGGCCAGGCCAGCCTGACACAGCTCCAAGGGGCCCCTTCTCACAGCCACTGGCATCACCCTCCTGCCCAGAGCTTTCTCTTTCAGCTTCTCCTGAGTCCAGCTTAGCTACTGGTTTTGTGGCCTTTGTAGTCTCCTGTCCCCTCCCTCCTCCTCCACACGCTTTGGGAAAAAGAAAACAGAAAGCATCACTTAAGCCAGACAGCATTTCTATCACTTCTGGCTCTGCCCTTCTGCTTTGTTGGGTTGGCGTTGTGCTGACTGGCTCAAGGTGAATCAGGGCGGCTGTCATTGGATTCGTGGTGGAGAATAGGGCCAACCATATCAACAGTGCCCATGGGCGGGACTTCCCTGGTGGTCCAGTGGTTAAGACTCTGGGCTCCCAATGCAGGGGGCACGGGTTCGATCCCTGGTTAGGATTCCACATGCCACACAGTGCGGCCAAAAAAACACCCCCAAACAAACAAACAACCCAAAAACCACTTAAAAAAATAGTACCCATGGGGGCGTGGGCAGGACCTGGACCAGACCTGCTTGGCCTGCCCCTGACCTCCACAGATGCCCTGGTGGGAGGGAGCCATTGCCAGACAGCAGGGGGTAGAAGCAGCAAACATCAAGCTTTCCCCATCCCCACGCCAGCCCCTGTCCTGGCAGGAACAAATGTGGCTGCCTGGTGGCTCCCAGCAGACAACTGAACCAAAAGCCCCCCGGCCACTGTCTGACCCAGAGCTGCCACGTGTGGCTTCTCTTGAAGGCAAGCCTGGGATCTGGACACAGGCTGGCGGGGACCCTTGAGAGGTGGTGTGGGGTAATGAAGGCACCCTAGGACAGGGGCCGAGAGACTGCGGCCAGCCCCGCCGCTAACTGGGAGACCCTGGCAAATTGCTTCCCTGGCCTCAGCTTCCACGTTGATAGTATAGGGAGTGCACTGTTTACAAGGAGCATATTACACTCAAGGGGCAGAGCGCAGGAGAAGCTGGCTACTGTGTACTCCTGGGGCTAACCTCTGAGGTCACACCCACCGAGACTGGAGTCCTGTCTGTGCCACTTACTATCTACTGACAAAGGGCAAGTTACTTAATTTCTCTGTTTCCTCATCTTTAGAATTAGAGAATAGTAAGAGCACAAAGCATTCAGGTGCTTAGGACGGTGCCTGGCACACACAGTAATTTACTATTTTTATTATATATATAAGTAATATAATCTACATATTTATATATATATAATAATTTACTATTATTATTAATACTTACAGGTCCAACTCTAAAACTGGCAATTAAATTCATATACCAATCTTTTCTTACATGCTTACTGAACACCACATACTGTATTAACTATTATCAGGAAATAAAAATACATAGTTGTAGAAGCTGGAACACTGATCTCTGGGAAGCCTGGAGCGGGCCAGGAGGGCAGGCTGGCCAAGAGGTCCCAGGGTAGCGGCAAGGTGGGGGGAGGGAAGCTGGACATTCTGTCATCATTTGGTTGGAAGGAGGTCCCACAGCTGCAGGGGCTGCAGGAGGAACAGCAGCAGGAGACCTGCGTTTGAAACAGAAGGATGGTTTCCTCTAACACATCCTTGTTAATAAAGCTGATTGTAAAACCTGTTAAAAGCAGGCAGGTCAGGGCTTCCCTGGTGGCGCAGTGGTTTAGAGTCCACCTGCCGATGCAGGGCGATGCTGCCGATGCAGGGGACGCGGGTTCGTGCCCCGGTCCGGGAGGATCCCACGTGCCGCGGAGCAGCTGGGCCTGTGAGCCATGGCCGCTAAGCCTGCACGTCCGGAGCCTGTGCTCTGCAACGGGAGAAGCCACAACAGCGAGAGGCCCGCGTACAGCAAAAAAAAAAAAAAAGCAGGCAGGTCATTCCTTAAGAAGAAAGAAGAATTTCAAGTCATTTACACATCCTTTTAGGCATTCCCTTGAAGGGGGGCGAGGTAAGCATCTCTGTTCTTTCCGACTCACTGAGCCAAGAAGCAGGCAGGTGGAAAGGCAGGTGTCCTGTTTCACGTTCCACTGCCTGTTTGTGAGAGCACGGAAGGTCCTCTCGGAGGGCACGCGTGAGTTCTGTCACCACTAACCTGCGGGTGTACCTGCCTCTCTGGCGAGCGGGCTCAGCAGCTGAGTTTCAGCTGTGAAATAACAACGCCTGTGTCTCCCTGGGGTTGAATGAGCCCCAAAAAATCCTCCTCATAATTCTGCCCATCAGGATGGTTAAAGATCTGGGCCCAGGAGGAGGGAGAAAGAAAGAACCGACATTATTCAAAAGGCTTGCTTTGTGTTTAAAACGGGGTGGGAGTCCCCCTGCTAGATGTCTGTTTTTGCGGTATGCGGGCCTCTCAGTGCTGTGGCCTCTCCCGTTGCGGAGCACAGGCTCCGGATGCGCAGGCTCAGCGGCCATGGCTCACGGGCCCAGCCGCTCCGCGGCATGTGGGTTCTTCCTGGACCCGGGCACGAACCTGCGTCCCCTGCATCGGCAGGCGGACTCTCAACCACTGCGCCACCAGGGAAGCCCTTAATATATTCTTGTACATATAATGTTGCTTATACTCTCACTTTGGTGGCTGAATTATCTCATTGAATGGATTAAACCGGGTGTTTGAAAACACATTCTGCAGGAACGAAGGAGGGTTTTGATGTGGTTTCATGACAGTCGTCATTGTGTGACAGCTCAATACCTCATAGTAGTAGACCACCACGGATGCTCCCGTGATGGACAAGGTATCACCACCTGGGCTATGACCCATCAGGAACACTGGTGGGGTGCCACACCTAGCCTGTGGTAGTTATGTAGGCTCATTGTGGGCCATAACTGGGCAGCAGGCCTGCTTTCCCTCCCCGGAGAGGGCTTCTGCCTCTTGCTGACTGATTGCATAACTTCCCAGAGAAGGTCCAGTCATGCTTCCCAACAGAGGCTGGGGAGATACTGCTCAAACACCAGGTCCAGCATCACCAAGACCCCCTCGGGGTTTCTCTGTGCATTTCTCCAGCTTGTGCAACACTGGACCACTTACTTCTCCATCTGGTAGTAGAGCATCCCTCGTTGGAAGTAGGCCACTGCTAAGTGCTTGTCTCGGTTAATGCTTTCGGTGAAGGCCTGTGGGGAGAACAGCCAGGCAGTGAGGAGGTGTGAGATGAGCCAGAGGGTGAGCCAGGAAAGGTCACGAGAATGGTTCGTGTCTTGAAGGTGACCGGAGGCTGAGGGATCAGAATGCCCTGTGTTGTCACTTCCTAGTGGCATAGCGTGAGGCAGTTTACCTAATCTCCTTGAACCTTAGTTTTCTCCTCTGTAAAATGGGGATATTCACATCTGCCTTTCAAGATTACTGACAGGATTAAAATAATAAAAGTAATCAAATTTGAAAATAACCTAATTAAAATGTTATATACAGCGTAATATTTATTTTATAAATGTATTACAGAAATATTATGCAATTAAGGTAATTATCAGTATGTGTGTTCTTAGGGCCATTTTGTTCACTGTTTTGAAATATTATACAATTTAAATAATAACAAATAAGAATGCATAGAAAATGCCAGGAGTGAGGACTCAAGTATGAAACCAAAGAAAGAATGAGATGCCAAGAGCAGAAGAAAGCAAAGAGAAACCTAGAGCAGGGAGACGAAGGGTGGATGGCGGAGTGGGCGGGCCGAGAGGTGAGCTGGGCCGCACAGCCTCGCCCAGGAGCCCCGAGAGGCCGGAGGCAACAGCCCCCGCTGGCAGAGTTGCACCCAGACCAGCTGCCGAGCTTGGCCAACCTCTTCTCCTGACAGTGCATCTGCGGTGCCGTTGGCTCAGCCCCCGGGCAGGCTCCGGAGAGGAGGTGGAGGCCCTCTCCCTCCAGCCAGACGCAGGGCCCTTCTGCACTCCTGTCTGCCCACTCTGGAGCCGGAGGCAGGCTTGGCAGTCTCTGCAGGTGTTCCAAGCGGCCTCTCTCTCCCTCTTTGTCAGGGTGAGAATGGCTGTGGTAGCAACTAGCCCTATCAAGGGGCCTGCGAGTCCACACCACCTTGCAAAGACTTGCAGTAAAAGGTAAAAATAAGGACTAACATTTACACAGTGGTGTGAAGTTACACAGCACTTTACTAGTTGGTGCCTCCTATATGGGAATAGAATCTAAAACAGAGTGGATATACGTATATGAATAACGGATTCACTTTGCTGTACAGCAGACACTAACCCAACATTGTAAATCCACTATACCCCAATAAAAATTAATTTAAAAAAATAGTTGGTGCCTCACTCAATCTTCATGATGTTTAACCTCTCCAGAAGCTGAGAGCCAGAAGTCTGCTTGACTTCCTGAAGACCAAAGGTCCAGAGAGAGGCAGAGCTGGGGTCTGATCCTAGATTTTCTGCTTCCAAACGCCGTACTGTTTCCATCTTACCATGCCCAATCTGAAGAAGTGATTGTTGAGAATGCTCAGCCCCATACTAGGGAGGATGAGAGAAAAAATAGTTGAGAAAGTTACCATGACATCCCACAACTTGTCCTCGGCAGACATCATTAATCAATCACCGTCTGCTTTCCTTCCACCGGCCTCAGAATCCTTAAAAGAATGCACCACATAATTGATCAGAACTGTCACTTGAGATGAAACCGGTTTTTCTTAAGCACCTTCTCTTGATCTCTTGGGCAGGCAAAGCTCACACACAGGAACGTCTCGGAAAGCCAAAAGCAGTGCTTTAAAATCAGGTGTGAAGCAGTGAGATGGAAATTCTGCGGCTAGCAGCTGATAGAAAAAACAAAGTAGGGAGGCTTTCAAAAAGGTGTTAAAGAAAGTTTCCAGAATGATTTGAATGTAATAGATGGAGAATAAAGGAGAGCATAACCCACAGCTAAGGGTTCCCAGCCGGCTGCTTGTTAGAACCACCTGGGGAGCTTTTCAAAACTGTGGCTGTGCAGGCTCCTCCCCAGGCCAGTTGAATCGGGATCTCTGCGGGTGGGCTGGGCCTGCGCAGCTTTTGTGCTTCCGAAGCTCCTGAGAGGTTTCTAAGGAGAAGCCGAGCTGAGAACCGCTAATGACCAAGGCCCGGGTGAGGCCACGGGCACAGGCATCTCCACTCACCTTCTCCGCCTCGGGCATGCTTCCCAGGATCGTGTGCAAGCAGCCGATGTTGAAGCAAATCCTGGAGTGTGGGTCCTGGACAGCGGTGAAGGCGTCCAGGGCTCCCTTCCAGTCCTTCTTGTCGGCTGCTAGCACCCCTTCATTCCAGAGGCTGATGGTCTCGGCCAGGGACATGGTCAGGTGCAAACCCGGAGGCAGTGAGCTGGTGTCTCCCCTGGCAGGGCTGCCCTGGCCCTCACTTTCTCGGCCTGGAGCTCAGAATGGGGCACAGCCTCCCTTGAGACACCTTAGTGTTGCAAAGGCGGCAGGAAATGTCCCCACCTTTCGGCAACTGACGCATAAGCCTACCGCGAAAGAAAAGGAAAGAGAAGGAGAGAGAGGGCAAGCGGGGCCGAGGGTGGAGGAGAGAGGAAGTGCATCAGAGACTGCCCGTGATGCAGCAGTTCCCCAAAATGTTTCTGCTCTGTCCCCCGGCCCTTCCTCTCTGTCTTCCTTCCCCATCTGTGGGCGGCAGCTTCTGGCCAGCTCCCTGTCAAATGAGGGTGTTGGATGACAAAATAGCCCTTTTCTCACACCCTCATAGACCGTCTTGATATATTAGGTTTTTTTATCTTGAGCTAAAATTGGCAATCAAATTTCTGAGCAGGACGGTCTTGGGTGTCTATCTGGGACTGAGATACCTTTGTGAACACTTAGGAAGCTCAGAGGGAACCAGTCTCCTGCAAATGGCAAAATTAGGAGCCAGATATGACAGTGAATTGTGACTTCTCCCATCCTTCTGTGAAAACTGAAGAGACAAGGGGTCTCATTGGTGACTAATGTGTTACTAAGTCCCCCAAAACACAGATTTACGATTCTTCCCCTTGCTGCCCTGGAAAAGTAAAAGTCAGTAAAATAATTGGGAGTAGAGGGTATAACCAGTTTGATTTACTAAAATCCTGACTTCTTGTTAATTGCTCTCCACCAGAGTAGCATTAAGGTAAAATGCAATTTTGAGGGTCAAATACTTAGATGTCAACTCTTGTTCTGTAGTTACTGAAAGCACCTGCTAGTTATCATCAAACTTCCCCTATGAGCCTGAAAATAAAACTTAAAAATGTCCATTCTATAAAGCTTGTAGGATCGAAGATGGGAGAATTGAGAAGACGTGCATGCACCTTTGCACAGACCACACCCTGTGTTTGGAAGGCCTTCCCACCTCACTTCTTTGGCAAACTCCTACTCATCCCTTAAGGCCGAATTAAATATCACCACCTGTCTGAAATCTAGTTCCACACTCCAGGTAGTAGAGAGAATTTCTCACTCCTTTGTACCACCTCTTCCCAAACAATTATATTTGTTGCCATTTCTCTTTTCATCTGCCCAAACTCCTAGACTCCTTGAGAGCTGGGCCCATGCCTTTTAATTCTAGGATCCCCAGCGCCAATACTCAATAAATGATGAAGGGATATATTCTAAAAAGAAGTTAGAAATTGGCAAATGACCTGCAGGTAGCAGTGATGGCAGGAAGAGATAGTGCTATTCCATCCAGTGAATAAATAATTAAAACTCAGGACTTCCCTGATGGTGCTGTGGTTAAGAATCTGCCTGCCGATGCAGGGGACAGGAGTTCGAGCCCTGGTCCAGGAAGATCCCACATGCCACGGAGCAACTAAGCCTGTGCACCACAACTACTGAGCTTGTGCTCTAGACCCTGCGAGCCACAACTACTGAGCCCGTGTGCCACAACTACTGAAGCCTGTGCACGTAGAGCCCGTGCTCCGCAACAAGAGAAGCCATCGCAATGAGAAGGCTGCGTGCCACAACGAGTAGCCCCTGCTCGCTGCAACTAGAGAAAGCCTGCGTGCAACCAAGACCCAACACAGCCAAATAAAGAAATAAATTAAAAAAAAAAAGACTTCAGTTATTGAGGAAAGGGACTATTTGCTTGTGTTAAAAAAAAAAAATTAAAACTCAATTAGCACATTGAGTATTCCTAGGAAAACCAAGTGGTTTTGTAGCTAACATAGACTTTACTTAAGTCTAGTCCCCTTTTTATTTTATTATCAGAGTCTGCCAGAGAGAACACTCCTTAAGCTGATGTCCATGACTATTCCAGCCTTATTTCCAAGAATGTCCTTCATTAACTCCCTACAAACTCGACTGCTTTGTCCTCTCCCCCTAGGCCTTCATTTCCTGCCTCTCTGCTTTGGTTCATGCTGGTTCCTCTCCCTGGGCTGCCCTTCCCATGTGTGCACCTTTAAACTCACCTTGCACGCCCTTCGGTCCTGCTCGAATATCACCTTCCTCTGGAAGCTATGCTGAAATCAGGCCTAGCCTCAAGCCTCCAAACCCGTGATCTTACTTTCTCCTGAACTCCCACGTGACACTTAATCACTCTCACTAAAGCCTGCACGTGTGTCTTAGCCCCTCGAACACACTGTTTGCCTGGGATGGGGGGATGTCCTAGGACTGCCCCATCCTTGTATCCCCTAGAGACCCAGCAATGGCGTTCACACATTTCTGTCCACTTTCCCTCCCGTCCCCAAGCCACCATCAACTTGTGGGTGAACGTATAGTCTCCTAACCTCTGCTCACTCATCCATCTATTCCCACAGAGTAGCCAGACGAATTTTTTAAAAACACTGGTTGGATCACATCATGCCCCTGTTTTAAAACCTTCAGTGTCTTAGCATTGCTCTTAGGATACAATCCAAATTCTTTCCCATGGTTCAGGAAGGACCCTCTCCACGCCCCAGCCCCATGCCACGCCTTTTCCCATCTGTCCCTCCAGTGCTCCTGGGCACCAGTCTCCTTTCATGTTCTCAGATGGTTTCCTCTGCCTGGAATGCTTTTCCCCCAACCCTCTGCCCAGCTGGTTCCTACTCATCTTTCAGCTCCTCTGGATGCCCTTTCTTTTTACTTTTATTTTTTGCGGTACGCGGGCCTCTCACTGTTGTGGCCTCTCCCGTTGCGGAGCACAGGCTCCGGACGCGCAGGCTCAGCGGCCATGGCTCACGGGCCCAGCCGCTCCGCGGCTTGTGGGATCTTCCCGGACCGGGGCACGAACCTGCATCTCCTGTATTGGCAGGCAGATTCCCAGCCACTGCGCCACCAGGGAAGCCCTGGACGCCCTTTCTTGACCCATGACCTCCCTGTGCTCACTCTGCTTTCTCCCTCACAACACACGGTTCTCTCAGCTCATGACATTTGTCACAATTTGTAATTGTATATCATCTGTGAGATTGTTTCTGCACCCCAATACAGAAACAGTCAGTACTGCTGTCTTTGATTACAACAGTCATTGATACTGTTAGTAGATGACCTTCTCAGGACCTCTTCATTCCCCTTTTTTCCTTTGGTAGAACCCCCGTTTTGTTCAAGTCTCTGCTCTCTGGAGGCCATGTGCTTCAGGAGAGGTGAACTCCCAACACTGCCCCAGGGAGTGGGGTTCTGACGGGTTTAGCCACAGGTGTGAGATAGAATTCTAGTTAATAAGACATCAGGGGACGTCTGCTGAGGATCTCTGGGAAAGATTTTTTTTCCTTACTGATAAAAAAGGACACATGGGAAGAAACAGTACTTGTTTCTCTCCTAGACAGTAGTGTGAAGATGTGTCTGGAACAGTGGCAGCTATCTTATGACCATCAGGAGAGCCAGCTAAGAGCAAGCCCTTGTCTTAAGGAAAAGAGAAGAAAAAACTAAGAAGAGCCTGGATCCTTAATTATGTTGATGAGCTCCTAAATTAACCAATCTTGGAGCTAATCTACTCAGGTTTTCTTTGTTGATGAAATAATCAATCCGTTTATTGTTTAAGCCGTTTAAATAGTGTTTTCTCTTCTTTATCGTTTAAAACATTCTAACAGATAAACCACTGTATTCTCGATTCCTGGCAAAGCACTTGATATAGTAGGTGTTCAGAAAACATTTTATGGGAGATTGGGATTGACATGTATACACTGATGTGTGTAAAATGGTTGACTAATAAGAGACATAAATAAATAAATAAACAAAAAACTTTTTTAAAATTTATTTTTAATATTTATTTATTTGTCTGTGCTGGGTCTTAGTTGAGGCACACAGGATCTTCGTTGCCACGAGCAGGATCTTTAGTTGCAGCATGAGAGATCTCTTAGTTGCACCATGTAGGATCTAGTTCCCTGACCAGGGATCAAACCCAGGTACCCTGGACTGGGAGGGCAGAGTCTTAGCCACTGGACCACCAGGGAAGTCCCCCAGAAAATATTTATTGAATAAATTTTGTTAAGACACTGGTTGGATATCTCAAAGCCTTCAAAATTATTTCAAAATTCTGTATAAGCAAGATTTACGTTTGCTTTGCTAACAGATCACAAGCCCCTGTTGGATGCGTTCATTCAGCGGGAAGCTAAGAACATTCTTAATGCTTTCCTTTTTCTGAGGGAGGAGCCTGTGAAATCATTTATTATTCTCATTATTCCTTGGCACTCGGCAATAACGTCCTCCTCCCCACTTTTAGAGCTCAGCGTTTCATCATTCTTTAACTTCTTCTACTACATGAAGCTTCTCTCTCAAGCTCCTCAAAGGGTGGGACCAGGTCTCAGTTTTCCCTCATTCTTTCATGTTCTAGGCACATGACAGGTGCTCTGTAGACCCTTGTTAATTGAGCAAATGAACAAAAATTAAGCAAATACAACCCTACTTGAAAAAAATAGAATTTTATGGAGTTTGGCAGTATCACCTTATTTGCATAAAGTGAGGTACCTTTATAATAGCCGGGAATACTTTGTGTCCTCAAGAGTACCAGACAGGAAATGCTCAGGAAGTGGGCAGGGAGACCTTGTTTATTACATATAAACTGGGCCTGGATTTCACAGGGAGGATGCAGAAAACTCAGCATGGGTCTCCTTATTCAGCAATGCTAGTAGAAAACCTCAGTGCTAAAGGCCTTCCTTCTCCAGGAAGACATCATAAGTTAGTCCTGTCTAGTCTACCATTGTGTTCGTTTTCTATTGCTGCATAACAAATCACCACAAACTTAGTGGCTTCAAATAATACACGTTTACTCTTGACAGGTTTTGTGGGGCAGGAGTCCAGGCATGGCCCAGCTGGGTCCTCTGCTCAGGGTCTCAGGAGGCTGAGATCAAGGTGTTGGCTAGGCTGTATCTCACCTGCAAGCCTGACTGGGGAAGAACCTTCTCCTAAGCTCCCTCATGTTGTTGGCAGAATGCGTTGCCTTGTAGCTATCGAGTTTATGAAGCTTACTTCTTCAAGACCAGCAATGGAGAGAGGGTCTCTACTTCACTGAGTCTCTAGACCCTTTTTTAAAGGGCCTGCTTGATTAGGTGAGGCCCACCCAAAATAATCTCTCTTTTGATTAAAATCAGCTGTTTAGGGATCTCGATTACTTCTGCAAAGTCCTTTCACTCTTGCCATAGTCTGTGGGTGAGAAGCAAGTCACAGTTCCTGCCCACACAAGGGGAGGGGATTACACAAGGGCATCTTAGGACCGAGGGTCGTCTTAGGATTCTGCCTACCACAACTACAGGGTTACAGTCTTCTCCTTCCCTTACCCACCAGTGAGGTTATTTACTCCTGCCCTGTGCCCTCAGAGCAGCCTCTCTCCACCTCTCCAACCACGTGTTCAACTGCACATGATTGTAATTACTCGTTTAAGTGACTGTTTCCCAACTAGACTGTAAGCTCCAGGAGTACAGGACCTACATCTGATTTTTCCAGTCTTATCTTTTGTGCCTATCACATGGTAGACTCTCAAAATACGTGCTAAATATCAATGGTGTGGAAGGTGCTTTTAAAGTCACTGTAACGATTTAGTTTGGTTGGTTACATGAATCCTTATACACAATATATCTAGCACCTACATTGCTGGGCACTCAGTAAAAGTTTGATGAATGAATGAATGAAGGAACACATAATGACTGAAGCTCTGAACCCTGAGTAGGACAAGTAAAGACATTGGCTCCTCACTATAAAATGGCTCTTTGACTTTTTCTGCACATATGAATCCTGCCCTTCTTTAAAAGCCAAGCTTAGACTCTTCTACATGAAGCCTTTCCTCACCTAATTTAGTCTCAACAATTTTCATTTTTCTGAATTCCTATAGCGTTTATAATCAAACATCAAAACACAAGCACTTTATGTTACATTATCTGTTTTCTACCTCATCTTTTCAGCTAGCTGTAAGCTCTTTTTTTTTTTTTTTTTTTTTTTGCGGTATGTGGGTCTCTCACTGTTGTGGCCTCTCCCGTTGCGGAGCACAGGCTCCGGAGGCGCACATGGCTCACGGGCCCACCGGCTCCGCGGCATGTGGGATCTTCCCGGACCGGGGCGTGAACCCGTGTCCCCTCCATCGGCAGGCGGACTCTCAACCACTGCGCCACCAGGGAAGCCCTGTAAGCTCTTTGAAAGCATGGAGTATGCTTTCCATTTCTTTACGTTTTCCATAGAACCGAGCATCTAACATCTTACATCAAAAACTTAATCAATATGCACGGATCTAAAATTTAAAAAGAAATTATGGCTAATCTGATTTAATTCTTGTCCTACACATCTTGTAACTTTCTCTTTTTGGATGCAATTGGCCTTTTCAGTCCTGTGTCTTCTCTCCACAGTATCCATCACTAAATGTGATCTAGCCACAGAGCCAGGAATGTGGTTTGCATCTTTCCTGGACGTGCTTAAATACTCCATGGGTCTTTCTCTCCAGGAAGGTCAGGTCTCTGGATAATTCATTTATGTGTTTCTTCAGCATATTCCCTGCAGGTAAGCATATTCCTAAGTCAGTAAGTGTTTAAGGGGAAATGCTGTTCTAAGCAAGACAGTGACTGGTGTAGAAGGTTTAGAAACTGACCACCTCATAATACAAAAAAAGGGGAGGGGTACGGGAGAGTTAGAAATGTACCTCCCATTTAGCAAAATATAATTCTTAAAGATTCTCTTTTGCTTCCCCTGTAAGTGTCTCTAATAACTAAAACGGTGTCCAGACATATGATAAATATTTGCTGAATGAATGAATGGGGAGTAAATCCCTATTAGGCTGTGCTCTTCCTCCTCCTTCTTTAGGGACACAGAGACAGTGAAACTCAGTGACCTTCCAGCCTCTGATTCCAGCTTTTCCTGAGGCCCATCTGAATTCCCACCCTTATCCTCTGAGGGACATTTGTAGGCCCTTATACTAAATTTCAGGGTTTGCTTCAGTTTGCGCTACTTAGTTTTGTTGCATATCAAACATTTTTTAAAAATGAAAACTAAAAAGAGCCTTGGCCAATAAAAAATGAAAACTAGATGTGTGCCCCAGCCCAGGACTCTAAAACAACAGATTGCTAAAGAGAGATGGGAGATTCTCAGAGGTGAACACGGCCACCTGGGACACAGGGATCCTAGAGATAAAGGAAATGGAGAGGCAGCGGGACCCCCCCAGGGAATTCTCTCAGGGGGCCAGACACGCACAAATGATAGAAGACGTGGCTCCTGACCAAGAAGGAATCCACAGGCTGGGCAGAGATCAAAGGCAGAGTACAGGGAAAGCTGAAGCCCAGAGTGAGCTGAGGCCGCACAAAACACCAAGGACAACACAAAGAGCTCTCAGTGTCAGAGGAAGAGCAGGGAGGGTCGCTGTTCGGTGCAGACGGCGTCACATCAACAGATGTCCAAAAGCAGAACTCCTCAGCTTCTGCTTTGTTCCCGCGTTACACAGGGAATGAAGACCCAGACTGAGGATGGTGAGGAAGCTGATAGCTGCTCTAAAGAAATTCCAGTTATTTAATCCAGATTCATTAAGTCCCAGGAGCTGAAAGATTTTGTGAGTATGATCCCTAAAACCTTGTCAATAACTGAAGATAAAGTTTAGCAAAAAAATAACATGGAGATAAAGAGGAAGAGGAATCAAAGATAAAGAAGCCCTTGGTGGGGCTTCCCTGGTGGCGCAGTGGTTGAGAGTCCGCCTGCCGATGCAGGGGACACGGGTTCGTGCCCTAGTCCGGGAAGATCCCACATACCGCGGAGCAGCTGGGCCCGTGAGCCATGGCCGCTGGGCCTGCGCATCTGGAGCCTGTGCTCCGCAATGGGAGAGGCCACAACAGTGAGAGGCCCGCGTACCGCTTAAAAAAAAAAAAAGAAGCCCCTGGTGTTTCCAGCCAGAGTGGCTGGGAGGCCGGTGGCACCAGTGGCTGCTGCAGGAAATGGAGGAGATGGAGAGGTCATCCATCCGCTCCCATAGCTTTGTACAAATAAGTCTCAAAGGATGCTTCTGGCCATGTTGTCTCTGCAGGGCATAAATCTGAGATCCCCACCAACATCTCAGCAGCTGGGCAAGAGGAGGCTGGGAGTGGGAGAGGCGGGGTCTCCCATCAGCACACGGGCCACCAGGGGATTCTGCAACATGGCCTTGACTTTCTAGCTGCTTAAAAGCCTAAATATACTGGAAATGTTTCCTCTGTGACCTCAAACAAATTTCTATAAAGGTAAATGAATATCAAAACAAATACAAAAATAGCCAGAAATTTAACAAATGTCTGAGAAATCTGGAATTTGGACTCCCTGGCAGAGTCCTGTGCTCTTCCTCGCGGTGCTTGTGCCCCCCAGGGACCTGGCCCTGTGGGCCTCAGCCTCGAGCACATTTTAGCTGAAGGAAACCGGGCCTGCAACTCCGTCCATTCCCTTAGCCATTGCCCTGGGCCCAGGTGCCTTCTCTGATCCCACAGGGACCCCTTGAATGGTCTAGAATTCTTCTCTGGCTCCGGCTGGGGCACCTTGACAGAGAGGTGGGTAGGAAGCAGATTGTCCCTGCTGGCGGGACTGGAGATTTGGTGACTCCTAGCTTTCCTGAGGTGATTTGTGAAACTACAAATAAAGGACTGCTGAGGTCATTTGCTAAAGTCAAATGGAGACAGACTCTTTTTTTTTTTTTGATACCTTGTTTTTATTTCCTTTTGCTATATACCAGGACGTGGTATTGCTGCAGCATATGGTCCTATATTTAATATTTTGAGCAACCTCTACAGTTTTTCCATAGTGGCTAAACTATTTATATCCCCACCAACAGTGCACAAGGGTTCCCTTTTTTTCCATCCTCTCACCAATGCTTATCTCTTGAGACAGACTCTTAAACAACTAGATTTTCTCTGCCTGGGGAAAGAAGCAGGTGAATCCTTGCTCCCCAGGGCTTTCATTTTAACTCTGGAGAAATCTGTGTCATCTGCTGAAGCTCCCACTGAGCTGTTTTCAGGCCCCAAGCAGGGACTCTTCGGATAACCTCTCACTCTGGATTCTGCTCCTTGGATCTCCATAGCAACCTGGGTACCAGCTGGAAGACCTGAAATCCAGCAGGGCCCTGCTTACCAGGTCTGAGGAAAAGCACTGAACAGGTGACAAACAGGAAGTCTCCTTTTGCAGAGGGCTTTTTTTTTTTCTTTCAAGATGAGTTCTGAGGGATAAAAAAATGTGTTTAGTTGACCATGAAGTTAGCTTTAAAAATCAGATTCTTTTGCTCAATTCCAGGACAATGATTAACAAATTGGCTCTTGGTTATGTTTTTAAGTCAAATGTTCACGTTTTAAATTTAGCAATTCAAGGACCAGCAATTCACTTTCATTTTGTTCAGGCAAACTGTCACACCCCTGAATTAGCTGTTTTCTAAACTACATTGTGATCGTTTTCTTATCAATCTTCATACTTGTTCTTTTAACTGTGAAAAAGAAATGGAGAATTGAAATCCAAGGTTGATACCAAGCTTACCAATCTGCATACGCTAGTGCCCTCTTAAACAAAGGCTGACTCAAGGTCCTTGTCCTAAAAAACCCTACATGTGATTGGGGCTGATAAGACGAGCCAGAGTAAAACAACAGGGACAATACCAGTTCAGCTGAAAATATGCTCTACGGTGTGTGGGCTGGAAGCCATTCCCAGAAGATGGAAATGGCTTATGCTTAAGTTCTTAGGACTTTGAACAAATGTATTCAAATTAATTCTTCTTTCCTCCAGAATTCAAGTGTTTCAGTAGATTGGTTGTTCTGACGTGCCATCTCCCATGAACAAAAGGGATTCCTGTTTCTCTTTTGGCTGTCTTTCAGCCACCTGGCTTTCAATAAGATACTCTGTGCTTTTTATAACGTGTGAAACTACAACACCTGTCTAGACCTCAAATGATTCCTCTGGGCCCAGTTTGCAAAATCTCGGGCCAGTGTTTGATTGGTTATCATTATTGCTCTTGCTTCAGAAACTATTTCCCAATCATTTAAGCACCCAAGGTGGGGTTTCTGCACTTCAGCTGCACTCTATGCTTCTGTTCACCAAGAACCCATTTGGGGAGATAAAACCATAGAATCTTAGGTTCTTTTGCTCCCTGTGAACTTGAAAAAGGCTCACCTGTTACCTTTAGCCAATTGGTCCTTCAGTTCAACTCTTAGGACTGGAACCCCCATGTCAAGGGTGAATCAGGGGGATGTTTCCACTTCTATTGGAGGCCGGTGTTAGGCTGGGATGTGGGGAGAGGAGGGGGAGGGGGGTCCACATGTCCAGGTGATGGATCCAGGCTGCAGAAACCCTTATTCATAGTATCTCTTTTTGCTTGACCCATAGCTGGCCATCAGGCAGTTCTCAATAACCCGAACCCTTTCTCCCTCACCCAGTTCCTGGGTGTCTCTTGAGTCATATTCAGGAATGAGGAAGTAAAAGGGGCTGTGAAATGAGGCTCATTGTCATGTGGTTCTCTTTTCCTAATTTGGTCTGGCAGGCCTGGGCACAGGGGCCTGGGAAACATATATTTCTTGGCAAGGGTAGAAGGGAAATCTAGTGCCTTCTATTTTCCCATTCGGTGTCTGAACTGACATTCTGGATGAAAATCTCCAGAGGACAAGAGCTGAGCTGTGACTACCCTTTCTTTTTTCCTTTTTTTCCTTTTCTCTTCTTATCTGTCCTAGTTAGGGCACATATGTGATTTCTAGGCTTGGAAAATGCATCTTTGCGATAAGGGTGATGCAGAAGACAAGCAAAAACATTCACTCCAAAAAACTGTACTTTTGTGGCAAATATTCATTTTCCCACCAATAGGGATATGCCAAAAAAGTCTGTATTTTTCCAAACTTTCTATTTTTAGCTCTCTTTTTCTTCTGGTGGCAGAAAACATAATCTCATTCAGTTCCAGGCATACTCAAACACTTCAAGTTTAAACCTACTCAAATTTCCCTACTCTGAAATTTCCAAACTTTTCAAGGCATCTGTCATTCCCTCCTTTTTGAAACTAGCTACTTCTGGGTTACTTGGCCTTCAGAGTCTCTCTTATCGGTACCCATCCAACTGGTCTCTCTCCCTTTTTTATCTTTTCAGGGGTGGGGAGAGTGGTAGCAGGGGAGAGGGTTTGGAAGGGGGAGGACGGTGGAGAGCAGAGGAGACCACCGCTGCAAACATTCTCCATCCCTCCACCCTATCTTTCAGTGTTACTTAGGACCATTGCTTTTGAATTTAAAAGCCAAAAATTTGTTGTCTTTCTTCTCTGGCTCCACCATGACAATTCTCCTCTGAGACAAATGGCAGCCTCCTATTTCTCCACAAGAATCTGGGGGAAGGTCACAAAATGACAGGGAGGGTGAGGGACATATCCTCCATTAACAATTCACACTATTACATCATCATCATCGCAGTTGTTATTGCGGAGAAGCTCTTCTTTAAAGCTCCACCCCTTCTACTATTGACTCTCAACCGTGGATGCCCCATTGTTGAGCAAAGGGCTCAGGGCCACACCGGCGGCTCATTCTCACTCAGTCCAGGCTGGAACTCAGGGCACAGGGCTCACAGGTCCTCGCTCTCCCAGCAACCTGAGGCAAGGTGTACTTGGATGGGCAGATGTGGGACCCTGTCCCCTATTGTCCCTCCCTTCCCTTCTCTTCCCTTTCTTCTTTCTCTTTTATGCTCCCTCCCTCCTTCCTTCCCTTCTCTCTTTTTGAAATATAATTTACAAGTAGTCAAATGCACACATGCTAAGTGTATAGCTAAGTGAACGATCACCTGTGTGTGTCATCACCACCAGAGTGCTGCTTCCTTTTCATGGGAGATCATGAGTGTAGTCGTGCAACTGGGACAAATACAGCCTGAATTTGTGCACAAAATGGTCTGACTTTGGGTGTCAGATGTTTATAGGGGTTTGTGGCTTTTGAATTCCTCAGTTCCTTCCACCCCAGCTCAGATTGCTGGGTCAGAAAGGCTCCAGCAAGGAAACTTCCCAACCCAGAGGCCCTGCAGGGTCCTCTCGACCTGCTGGGGAAGGAACTTGTCACCGACTGACCTCTGCAAAGCCCCAGATGGGAGAATCAGTGGGTCTATTCTAGACTCATCAGTCATGTGAATGTCTTGCCCAGGATGAGGAACTACGTTTTCTGGGAGCATCTCAGTGTCACCCTGCTTGTCGTGTGGGCTGAGCTGTGGGTGAGGCCCACACAGCTGCATTCCCTGGTCAAGTACTAGCACAGAGCCACAAAGCAGAATCAGGACTAGGCTATCAGCTGAGAATAGATCTGAGGTTTTTTGTTTTCATCCATGACCTTTGATAAGTTTTCTCTACTGCTTTTAGATGTTCCCACAATTAACAGGATCTTGGGTCCCCTCATAAGGCAACAGACCAATTCCTCCAGGGACTTTACTCTGAAAGATGCTCACGGTCAGCTCTGGAAAAGTTGAAATTGGTACAACCTTTCTGGAGAGCACCTTGGGATGTACTTGTGATACACTTTTATTCGGCATTCCACTTCAAGAAATCTGTTCTGCTGAAGTATGCAAATGTGCAAATACACCCTTCCCCCGCAGCACATATACACATTGCAGCAATGTTTATAATGAGTGTAATAGGTAAGAATTGTTTTTAAAGCTACGCCACCACCAACAGGGAGGTGTTTAGGTAAATTATGATATATGTGCACAGGAATAGAATGAGGTCGATCTACATGTGCTGATATTGAAAGATGGCCAAGCTACTACAAATAAAGCAACACAAACAAAACAAAAACCTACAGAAGAGTTTCATACCTTTTTGATAAATTAATAAGAATATGATATTAGCACATGTATTGGAAAAAGGGAGAGACTTGCAGGATTAACACTGGTTATCTCTGGGATATGGGAGAAATGCTAGGGGACTTTTATTTATAGCTTTTACATTTTGGGATTGTTGTAATTTCACAATGAGCTTGTATTACTTTTGAAATATGAAAAACTATGTTTTTTGTTCTTTTAAGAAAAAGGAAGAAGTCTTAATACTGGTGAGAGGACAGAATTTTTCCCATGACTGCTTCCAGAAACTCCAGGTTAGCCTATCTACAGGACAGGTCCAAAGGGGAGGGAAATAGTAAAACTGGGGTGGAGTGTGCAATGAAAGTCTCTGCTGGGCCCAGAGACTCTCCTTCACTCAGGGAGCTGGTGGGTGTAGGAAGCAGCCAGTGACTCCCATGATCCCGGCTTCCTGGTGTTCACACCCCTGTGCAATCCTCTCTCCCTGAATGTGTGCTGGACCTACTGGCTTGCTTCTAGTGAACAGAACACAGCAAATAAAATAAGCCAGTAATAACTAAAATAAAAAGGAGGAATAAAAAAATTTTAAAAAACTGAAAAAACATGAAAAGATAAAAAAAGAATACCACAAAAGTGATGGGATGTCCTGTCCAAGATTAGGTGACAGAGGCTGTGCTTCCGTCTTGCTAGCACTGTCTCATCCTCTCTCACTCACCCACTCTGACGAAGTCGGCTGCCATGTTGTGAGCTACATGACTGAGAGACCAGTGTGGCCAAAAGGACAGCCTCTGGGCAACAGCCCGTGAGAAACTGAGGCCCTTAATCCAACAACATGTGCAAAACCAATCCCCCCCTTAGTTGAACTTTGAGCTGAGTGCACCTCCAAGCCCTACGCCTTGAGAAAGACCCTGAGCCAGAGGACCCAGCTAAGTTGTGTCCAAATTCTCGACCCACAGCAACTGTGAGATGATAAATGTGTGCCGTTTTCAGCCTCTCAGTTTTGTGATAAGTTTTGAAGTGATAGAGTAGGGAAACGAACGTGACCTCCTACTCACTCAAATGGGGCGGAGTCTTTGGGGGAGGGGGCAGTACCTTGTTAATTTACTCTACCTGTGTGAGAAGGTCACCTTTTAAGACTTTCACTAGCGTTTCTGAATTTGGAAAACAAGGGTATTTCCAGGGAAGGTAGAGATGCCTTGGGGAATGATGCCCCGCCTCTTTGTACAAATGTTTCATACATCGGGGGTCTTCAAATGTGAATGTTGGAAAGCAGTATTTGTGGTAACCAGCCCCCAAGATGGCTTCCAATCATCCAAACCTCCTGGTATTCACGTCCTCGTGCAGCCTCACAATGAGTCAGAGCTGACCCGTGAGACCACCAGAGGGCATGACTGTATGTGACTTCCAATGTTAGGTCATAAAACTGCAGCTCTTGCCTTGCACACTTGGACAGTTTTGTCTGGTGGAAACCAGCTGCCATGTCATGAGGACACTCAAGAAGCCCTGCTCTGAGGCCCATATGGAGAAGAACTGAGGCTTCTTGCCAAGAGTCAACAAAAACTTGCCAGCCTTGTGAGGGAGCCACCTTGGAAGCAGATCTCCAGCCACAGACAATCCTTCAGATGACTGTAGCGCTGCTTATATTTGACTACAACTTCATAAAAGACTCAAAGCAAAATATACTCAATAGGGCTTCCCTGGTGGCGCAGTGGTTGAGAGTTCGCCTGCCGATGCAGGGGACAAGGGTTCGTGCCCCAGTCCGGGAAGAGCCCACATGCCGCGGAGCGTGGCCGCTGAGCCTGCACGTCCAGAGCCTGTGCTCCACAACAGGAGAGGCCACAACAGTGAGAGGCCCGCGTACCGCAAAAAATATATATATATACATATACTCAATAAGTCACCACCAAATTCCTCACCCACATGAATTGTGAAAGATAATAAATGATTATTATAGTTTTAAAAACAAACAACCCAATCAAAAATGGGCAGAAGACCTAAATAGACATTTCTCCAAAGAAGACATACAGATGGCCAATAGGCACATGAGTAGATGCTCAACATCGCTAATTATTAGAGAAATGCAAATCAAAACTACAATGAGGTACCACCTCACACCAGTCAGAATGGCCATCATTAAAAAGTCTACAAATAATAAATGCTTGAGGGTGTGTGGAGAAACGGGAACCTTCCTACACTGTTGGTGGGAATGTAAGGTGGTGCAGCCACTGTGGAAAACAGTGTGGAGGTTCCTCCGAAAACTAAAAATAGAACCACCATATGATCCTGCCTTTCCACTCTTGGGCATATATCTGGGTAAAACCATAATTCGAAAAGATACATGCACCCCAATGTTCATAGCAGCACTATTCACAATAGCCAAGACGTGGAGACAACCTAAATGTCTATCGACAGATGAATGGATAAAGAAGATGTGGTATACATACTCAATGGAATATTACTCAGCCATAAAAAAGAATTAAATAATGCCATTTGCAACAACATGGTTGGAGCTAGAGATTATCATACTAAGTGAAATAAGTCAGAAAGAGAAAGACAAATACCATAGATATCACTTATATGTAGAATCTAGAATATGATACAAATGAACTTATTTACAAAGCAGAAACAGACTCATAAACATAGAAAACAAACCTGTGGTTACCAAAGGGGAAAGGGGGTGGGGGAAGGATATATTAAGAGTTTGGGATTAACAGATACACACTACTGTATATAAAATTGATGAACAACCACGGCCTAGCACAGGAAATTATATTCAGTATACTGTAATAAACCATAATGGAGAATTTTTTAAATGATTATTGTTGGTTTTAGCTACTGTGTTTTAATTTGTTATGTGGCAATAAGTAACTACATTCTTGGTCATCTTTATTGTTTAACATTCATTTATTCAACCAACATTTTCTGCACATCTGCTATATATTTCTATATAGACAGGGGAGAAATATGGTGAGCAAAAACAGACGTAATGCCTGTTTTCATGGAGTGGACCATTTAGTAGTGACAAAGATAATCAGATAATCATATAAATTCATGTAAATTACAATAGTGTCAAGTGTTACACAAGAAAAGGGCTATAGCTACTCAGGGCTATGAAGGGGACCTAATTTAGATCAGATGGAGTTAGGAAAAGTTTTCCTGAGGAACTAAACTGAATGAGGAGTGAGTTAGGTGAATGGGAAGGGGAAGAGAAGAGCATTCCAGGCAGAGGACGCAGCATGTGCAAAGGCCCTGTGGCTGGGGCTCAGAGATTGAGGAGGAGCAATGAGGCTCAGAGACAGAGGCTAATCCACACAGAGCTTTATGGCCATGTTAAGGAGTTTGGATTTATACTAAGACCAATGGGAAGCCTTTGAAGCCTTTTAAGAAGTAGAGAAATATAATATGATTTTGATTTTAAAATCTTTTATTTAAATCTGACTGTGTAGAGAATGGATTGAAAGGCATCTGTGAGGAGATCAGTGAGAAGGTTGTTTCAGTAATCCAGGTACTGTTACCATCAAATAGCATGTTTACAATTCCCAAGCACAGTCAGGTTTCTTCTTAGTATTCTTTACAAAGAGTGGGTTATATAGACATAATTTTTGGCCTCTCGGAGCCTATCGTGTAAAAAATCAGCAATGGTAGGGTCAAATGGGATGACATGCAGACGTATAAGATAGCTGGAAAATTGAGAAGTAACTCCAGCAAAGACCGAGATCAATCAGTCAGTTAGTACAGAAAGAAAATATAACTAACATTTCTTGAAAATCCAATAGATATGTTAGACGTTTGACACTCCTTATTGATTTATGCCCCATAACAACTTTATGCTGCAGATGACATTGTATTTACAGATGAATACACAGGCTCAGAAAGGTTAAGCAAATTAACAGAGATCACATAGCTTGTGTGGTCTGTTTGTTCCAAAGTAAAAGCTTGTTTTATTCCACCATATCACCTGCATTTCTTATAATATTCCATTTGAAGTCCTTCATGTAGTGGAAAAGTTTTGTTTATAACCAAACTCTTAAATTCTAATTGATCACTGTAATGTATATATTTCTCTAGGCAATATAATTCTCCAAGCTAACTTCATTAAAATGGGGACTATACCAATATTCATGCATTCATCATTCAACAAAAGGTGCCTTGTCCTTCAATAACATATATGAGGGACCCCAATTACATGCAAGTTTTATAAAGTGACCAGAGGTAAATAATCCATGGACTCTGCCTTAGAAGAATCTATTTATGAAACACATATTTATTGTTTTCTGAAAGAAGAATCCCCTGTTTCTGAAACTTTTCTCCTTTATGTTCCATCCACGGAGTTACTGTGATAGTTTGCATGTTAGTAAAGTGAGATCCAGACGACTACTCACAGTTGATTGGTCCAGAGGTTGGTTCTAGGCTCAAGCTGGGCCAATCAGAAACCTTCTCTGGGACTTTGGAAGTTGAACTGAGAAAGAGAAGTCAATCTTGGTCTGGGTGCTTGAACTTCAAGATGGAAAACTTGGGGGGCTTCTGATGGACACATTTTGTCACTTGACTGGTAAAGGAGAGGAAGCTGGTTGGTAATAAAAATAAGAATGGAGCAGACCTGCAGAGAAATGTAGGTATCAGTTTTAGGTAGTAGGCACATAAGGTTAAGCAAAGCTTTAGTTAATATCATCTTCTACAGCATCGGGTAGCACCATTTATGCCGATTTCCTATGAGTGGCACGCCTTAGAACGCAACCCCAATGAATGGGGTCCCCGGGAGTTGTGATATTAGACAGTCCTATTTTTAGTTGGAGATGGGGCTGTAGATAAAGGCCAGGACCAAATAACTCAGGTATTGAATATAATTGAATGGCACGCATACTGTCACTTCACCCCTCTAAAACCCAATGCAGACATCACTAATGATCATGGTTCGCCTTCCTGCTGGCTCCCAACATGTCCTACTCAGCACAGCACTCCAGTCACCATTAAGCAGCATGTGCCTTGCCTATATACTTCCTGATCCAACAGCTGTAGCATGTCATTCATAAATGGCTTTGTCTCAGCAGCAGATGTTTTTCCCTCTAGCTAGAACAAACACTGGGGATTATATCCAAATTAAGGAAATCTTTTGCTTTTTGTCTGAGGACTAAGAAAATTGGAACCAATGTTCAATCACTTAGTGATACCATGATATCAGTTAATTAACTTGTTTTAATACCTGAAAAATAAGGATTGAATCTACATACACCAAGTAGCCCCTGGTTTGTATTGGGTTGGCCAAAAGGTTGATTGGGGTTTTTCTGTAACATCTTATGGAAAAATCCGAACGAACTTCCTGGCCAACCCAATGGATACTTGATTGAATGACAGTGAATTGTACCTTAACATGTGAAATACTTAGGGTAGGGTTAGCTGTCCATCTTAAGAAAACTACCCTCAAGTCCTGAAAAAGGCAAGCAAGCTAGTCAATTAGGAACTCTGTGGGACTTCTGCCTGAGGACAAACTAATCACTGGGATCCTTAAATTTGGAACTGTAATTATTGAGAAGGAAAAAAAAATCAATGTTTTCAAATAAAAAAATCTAAAATTGAAGATCATAAAAACAATAAAGGAAACTTTAGAAATTTTTTAATTTTAATTTTGGAGCTGGAAAAACCTTTCTAAGTATGACTTGAGCACTAAAAACTATGAATGAAAAGATTAATAAACTCAATTATAGAAAAAGGAAATAACTTTTTTCTTCATAATAAAAACCATCATAAAGTCAAAAGACAAACTGCAAGAAAATATTTGATATTGCTATGACAAATAAAAGGCTTATATCCCTATGATAAAAAGAGCTCCCACAAATCGAAAAGAAAAAAACCCCATCAAATTGGGCAAAGGAAATATAGAAATAGAAAAGAAAACTGGCTCTTAAAACATATGAAAAGATGCTCAACCTCATTTACATGAAAAGAAATGCAAATATATGATATCATTTTTTTTTAACCTATGAGATTTGCAAAGATATAAATGTCTGATTACAAACACATAGGGAAGATGGGCGGAGGGGAACAAACGTTCTCCTACATCACCAGAGGAAGTGTCATTGGTGTTCTAAGGAAGGCAATCTATCAAAATTATAAATATGTACGCTTTGAGCTAAAATTTCACTTTTAGACATTTATCTGTAAATAGGTTTGAACATATGTAAAATGGTTTATGCAATGTTGTTAAACGTTAATTCATCGTAGCATCATTTATAATTACAAAAGATCAGAAAGCACCTAAATCAGTAAGGAAATGGTTAGGTAACTTATGGTACACTTATTTATACAATAGAATATTACACAGTCATAAAAGACAATAAGGGAGTTCTTTAGGTACTGACAGGAAATTATTGCCAAACTATACTTAACGAAAAAGCAAGGTGCAGAACACTATTTATAGTATGCTAGTATTTATATAAACAAAGGGGGAAATATATAGGCATTTGCTTATAAATGCATACACTGTATCTGTAAGGATGCCCAAGAATTTAGTAATATTAGTTGGTTGTTAAAAGGGGAACTGGTGGGGGAGGGGAAAATAACCATAGTACATCCTCTTTGTCTTTTGGATATGGAACAATCCAAACAAATTTATTTGAAAATAAATAAGTAAATTAAAATTTTAAAAAAGATAAAATACACTGACTTTTAACTCAGTCATCAAATAGAAGAAAAGCTTAATTTAGAGGTACTTCTGGAATCTTGATTCAATTTTTGGATAAACAAAAGGAGGCATGGTGTTACTCAGCAGCATTGTCCATTTACAGCATCCAGGACCCTAAGAGTTGACATGATTGGAAAATCTTAAGTATAAATAGTCAGGAAAGGTGGTTATAAGTTCATGGATGCTATTTAATAATTTTTACCTTTAAGGAAAACAAAAAGTATTGGGACACATCTCCAATCTTAGAAGGTGATGCCACGGAATAATGAAAGCTGGTCCATTGTAAATTCCCTCGATGCCACTGGCAGTCAGATGTGAGCTGGAATTCTGTCCTTCGGTCACTTTCTCTGGTAACTTGCAGAGCCACACACTATAACAGCTGCACATGTTACCCACCGTGGCTCTAATTTCCACCTGAGGCTGATAAATTTTCTGCCTAAATGTCCACATTGAAGTGAATTGAATTTGTGACTAAACTTGATTGGATCTAGGCTATTTGAACCTAAGGAGGATTTTACTCTCTGCATAGCTCTCACATTTTTGCTTCTAATATGTTCTCCTATTCAGGCATCCTAGGACCTGTCCATAGAACTTGGAGATATCTTAGTCAGATGATTTGGCTCAATCAATATTATGCAACTAACAGATATCTGCTGAGCATCAACTATGTCAAGGGATTGTGGAGAATGAGTAAGACATGGCTACTATGACTCCAGGAAGGCCATAGAGTCTTCTGGAAGACTCATAGGAAGGTCAAGAGGGTGTCCTGGGGAACATTAGCTAAATGCTCGGCTGGAAAATGTGTTAAGTCTTAGAAAGCTGGACTGTGGAATTCAGTAGGTGAGTCACATACCATTCAATTTGTATTTCATGTATCCGGCCTTTACGCAACTGTCTCATAGTGAAAGAGATGAAAACATAGATAATTTATGCTTATTCTCTTTAAACATACAAGTAACATAAATGATGAAGGAAAACGGAAATGTAAGTGTGAACTCTGAATCCTCTGGTGCTTGTGGGTCATCAATGTGGGGAAGTAGCACCACCTTGAGGCCGATGAGATGCTGTATTTCTGTGCGTCCCAGGCTTCTGTAGCTTGACGGGCTGGTATAAGAGGCAACTCCTTTTTAGTACACAGAACATTTTAATGCTGGGGTTTTCACCTATTCTGTCAGTGATGTTGGGCTGAGGTGGAGGAGCGGGGTGGGGGGGGGGGCAAAAATCCATGGCAGGAATATGGACAAAAGAAGCCTCCTTTTAGAGCACTCGTTTCTAAAATGTTCTGAGCTCATTTAACAGTACCTAAACGGTACTGTTATTGAATGACCAACAAAGGGTACGTGTGCCATTTTTTCCCCTTTAAAAGTGGCAAAAACAAAACACACAGCAATAGTTAAAAACCAACCACTGAGATTCAAGTAGAAGGGAATGGGTGTCCAGAGTGTCCCTCAGCATTTACATCTGTTTTCCACAATTCATGCTGACTATACCCCCTCTCTCCACCACGACGGTGCGGTGTCACAGTTAGTATCACCTGGGCTGACATTTAGCCGAGATGCATCAGTTGAGCCACTTGTTTCCAGCTGGTGTCCGTTCTGACTCAGCCCCTGTGCTGTTCTGTTACATATTTTAATTATCTCCGTTGAGTAAAGCTGTTGGCAAATTTCGAATACACCCATTCCTGTGACTATAAAATATGCAATTCCGGAATTTTCCCCAACACTATAGTCATGAAAGTGATGTTAGGACGAATTTTATGAAAAAGTACTGCAATATCACTTCTGTTTTCATTTTAAAGTTTGTATGTGGTTATGTTACACCTATTTGACCACCTCTAATACCTATAGCTTAGCTTTTCTTACTCATAGCCCTCTGAATTGCCTGCAAGTTTCTAAAGCTTTAAAGTGGGAATCTAGCCAGGTGCAGTGGGAAGGCAATCAGAGGTTGCCTTGAGTAGGTAAGGACAGTAGATGTGAGGTGTAAGAAAGAGTTCAGAAGCTGGTAATAATTGACTGCAGCTGCTGGACTCATCCGCACAATCTAGTCCAGGTCTCTGAGCAGTGACACTACAGGTGTTCAGCGGACATCCAGAGGGCTACAGAATCACTGCAGAGGCTTCATTATTAATATTTATTAATGACTCTCTTCTCTTCTCTACTACCTTATGTTTGAATAAAGTAGTTTTATAAACCTTCTACACAAAATTAGTTGTCAAAGAGTATAATAACCTGGTGGTAAAACAGGAACTCTTTCCTCTTCATTAACTATGCATTCATAAGTATTAAAGTAAGAGAAAAATAAATTATTCAACACTGACATTTTATTTTCTGAAGTTTATCATTTTTACAAAACAGAACAAAAAGCAGGTATCAAAAACAGCAAAGAGTTTACAGAATTTCTGCACCAGTTTCCACACAAGTCAGTGATTATGACACTGGTGTCTAATGTAAATACTAGATACAGTCTGATTTCCCTCATGGTCATAAGCATTCAGGTGATTTGTTTTAGAGCTACCGAATAATTATTTTTACATAAGCACCGGTCATTTTTTGAGAACCAATTTGGTCTGTCCAACAAAGTGAATACTTTTTGATGTGTGGCATTTTCTTTTTTTTAAAAAAACATTGAGCTAAAATACAGAATGTGTATGTGTTTGGATCCTAACCAAATCTTTTGAGATCCCAATAATTACCCTGAAAAACACTGAAGACATTTATAGGACATATTAAATACTAGTTATATACCTCATAATGTCGAAGGCAGCTACTATAATTCTAAAGAAGATAGCATTTCATTCAGAGGCTGCCCAGAGTTTCAACTACATCATAGATCCCACATCCTTCCTGATTTAGAGTAGTTTCCCCAAGTAGGGCCATATTATTAGAAAAAAATTTTATGCTCATGCCAAACAGGGTCTGGCATTTTACAGATACAGTTGTGTAGAGCAAGATTCCTTGCTCTGTACCCTGGGTGACCACAAAGAAATCAAGAGGCCACAATTACTGGATGCTGAGAGGAAGAAGCGTACTTAAACTCACAGAATCTGGAGGCAAGCAGAAACAGAGTTGGAACTTGGTTGTGGTGTTCAGCCACCACTTGTTCCAGAAACACATTTTGTTTAAATAAGGGTATAGTCCAGTTTTGCAATGTTAATAGCTGCCAGTCTCTCAAAAATTTTTTATAAAGATCATTTCCTGGCTAGCAATGAGTTAGGAAACCGGCCTCAAATTCTGATTAAATTTCTCACTATTAGTCAAAAACAAAACCAAAAAACAGCTCCCAAAAACCAAACAACAAAAAAAACCCCCACACCAGCCAATAGGGGTTACAATTGCACAATTAAACTTGAACGTAAATTACGCTATGTACAGACTGGTATACACATCACTGAAATCATTTTGAGAGAATGAGACATTCCTGTTGAAACATTTCTTCTACTTTATCCCAATTTCATTAAAGAAAAACTGATATGTAATTTTCTTCTTTATAGATATGAAAAGGAAACAAGAAGGCAAAGCTGAGAGAAACAGATGCTACCCAAAGGGCAGCGGTGGCATTTGGTTGTTTTGGTCTTTGTACCAGCAACTCCCACCCCATGGGAGATATCCGTTCCCGCCGGCCTACACGGTTTTCCTTGCAGTCAAGACTCGAACAATGGACCCCACTCCTCCAGCAGCAAGTGCCTAAACACAAACCAAAGTGTCAATGTTGGCAGAATCATAAAGGCTCAATTCTCACACCAAGCAAAACATTTTTCTTTCTTCTTTTATTTTTTTAACATCTTTATTGGAGTATAATTGCTTTACAATGGTTAGTTTCTGCTGTATAACAAAGTGAATCAGCTATACGTATACATATATCCCCATATCTCCTCCCTCTTGCATCTCCCTCCCACCCTCCCTACCCCACCCCTCTAGGTGGTCACAAAGCACCGAGCTGATCTCCCTGTGCTATGCGGCTGCTTCCCACTACGTATCTATTTTATGTTTGGTAGCGTATATATGTCCATGCCACTCTCTCACTTTGTCCCAGCTTCCCCTTCCCCCTCCCTGTGTCCTCAAGTCCATTCTCTATGTCTGCGTCTTTATTCCTGTCCTGCCCTTAGGTTCTTCAGAACCTTCTTTTTTTTTTTTTTAGATTTCATATATATGTGTTAGCATATGGTATTTGTTTTTCTCTTTCTGACTTACTTCACTCTGTATGACAGTCTCTAGGTCCATCCACCTTGCTACAAATAACTCAATTTCATTTCCTTTTATGGCTGAGTAAAATTCCATTGTACACATGTGCCACATCATCTTTATCCATTCATCTGATGATGGACCCTTAGGTTGCTTCCAAAAACATTTTTCTTAAAGGAAGAATGTGTGCAGCAATTGATTTTGGATTCACTAATTTTCACAAGTATTTCTTGAGCACCTATTATGGGCCAGTCACTGTTCTTAGCAATGGGGATACAGTAATTAAAAAAAAAACAACCTTCAGAGTTCCTGCCCTCAGGTGCTTACATTCTAGTGAGATCCTAGTTTACATTCTAGTGTGTTGTTTTCGAATAATAATATGTTCTTAAAGATCTGCAGCATGATGTTTTTGCCGCAAACAGGTGCTCAAATATAAATTTAGGACATTTGTTCTGCTCTCAGCAGTGTCAGGAAGAAATTCAAACTGGGATCAACCATTTTAAGTTCCGTTTAGACTAGTCAGTTTGTCAGATTTTTCTTTTTGCAAGTTAAGAAAATACTATTTAATAGCTAAGAACTTAGGAACTTTGACTTTGCCTTGGAAAATTGGAAGTCATGACTAAGAATCAGGAATCTGAAGCCCTGGTTTACTTGTGGTTGGAAACACTTACTGAATACCTTTGTGTACTGGGTACTGTGCTAGATGCTGGGGGTACAAAAGTGAACAAATACAGCATTCGAGTCTACTGAGAAGAGACAGACAATATAAACAAATCATTTAAATACAATATAACACATGAAATGACAGAGCTATGCTTTGGGTGCTATAAAAGCACAAGGAGGGGCATATACCCAACCTGAGGGCATAGAGGAATGTGAAATGGTGAGGGAAGGCTTCCTGGAGAAAACGATACATTAAATGGATAAGTAGGTGACAGACTGACATAAAGGGTAAAGAGGCACTGGGGCAGAGAGAAAATCATGAGCAAAGGCATAGAGGTGTGAAACATTATGGTGTGTTCAGGGAAAACACATTATTATGCTTACTGATGGAGCATAAGGGGAAGAACAACATGGAAGATGAGGCTCGACCTGGGAACTTGGAGTTGATTCTGCAGGTGATTCACAAGGGTAGATTTGGAAGTTAGAGACAGCATTCTGGCAACTGGGTGGAGAACAGATTTGAGGGAGGCAAAACTGGTAGCCAAGAGACCAGTTTAGGAAACTATAGCAACAAAATGTTAGAGATGGTTGAGTGGATGATCTGAGAAGTATGTAGGAGGTAAAACTGTCAAAAACTGGTGACTGTTAGGAAGAAATGAAGACTTAACACATGCCTCAGTTTTCCAGTCTACAAAAGGGGAATAGCAAGCACTCTGTCCTAGCATTTTTATGAGGATTAAATGAGTTAATATTTATAAAGTGCTTAGAATACAGTAACTGCTCAATGTTTGCTATAATCCTGAAACTATACTGAAACTAGGCTGATAGGTTTTAATGCTGATTCTTCATCTGTAAATTGAGGATGATAAAGATATTTATATATTTCATAGGGCTGTTGTAAGGATCACATGAAACATAAACCAAAAGTACAGCAGCTGGTGAATAAAAAGTATTCCATGAATAGGATGACTATATCAATTATTCTCCAAACTGATACACTGTAGAGTAAAAGGGAACTATTCATAATTATGTTGGGACAACAGGCATAAACTGGGGCTGTCTTGGGAAAACTGGGAGGTATGATAATCCTATCCATAAATGTTAGCTCTTTATATTTGACAGTGTATGAGGAATAAAGTGACTTGATCCAGGTAAAACAGCAAGTTTTGCTACCTATTCATAGCTTACATTTGTGTTTTTAGCTTACATGTGTGTTTTTACTCAGATACCAAGATAATAGCTTCTGAAAAACTGAGTTTTGGTAACTGTAAGATGTTAGCGAATATACACCTTACCTGTGGTTGGTTCTATTTGAATGTTACACTGCTTATATCTATACCAATATAATATAAGAGTTGGGTATTAAAGATTACCTTACCAACTTTTTACCTGAAGCTAAAAATTCCCCTTAGCCATTATTTTTTGGGGGGCGGGGGTTAGATAGTATACTAGCATCTGCTTACATTGCAAAACAAAATGCATGAAAAGAGAAAAAAAATGTAAGAATTCTTGATCCCACCTCCGATTTCATTTTTTTAAACTGTGGTAAAATATAACATAAAATTTGCCACATTAGCCATCTTTAAATGTAAAATTCAGTGGCATTAATTACATTCAAAATATTGTACAGCCATCACTGCTATCTATTTACAATACTTTTTCAGCTCTCCAAATAGAAACTCTGTACCCATTAAGCAATAACTCTCTATTCTCCCTTCTCCCCAGCCCCTGGTAATCTCTAATCTACTTCTGGTCTCTATGAATTTGTCTATTCTAGATATTTCATATAAGTGGAATCACACAGTATTTGTCCTTTTGTGTCTGGCATATTTTACTTTGCATGTTTTCATGGTTCATGCATGCTGTAACATGTATCAGAACTTCCTTTTTTTGGTCAAATAATATTCCATTGTATGTATGTGTCACATTTTGTTTATCTGTTCACCTGTTGATGGGCACTTGGGTTGTTTCCACCTTTTGGCCATTGTTAAAGAATTCTTGATTTTATTACTTATTTTCTTTTCAAAGTTTTGATTTAGTTCGAAGTTCAAGATTGTGTTTAATAAATAATAATCATTACTGAATAAACTTAAGTGTTGCATATCAGCGTCTCTTAAGACCAAGGCTAGTAAGCATAAATCTAAACTTTCATTTTCATGCATTTATTTGTAATAGCAAAGATGTATAACCAAAAAGTCAAAATAGTTATTTAGGTGAGAGGCTGTCATTGTTATTCTCTATTACAAAGGAATCAGTCATATAAGTGTATAATTCATAACTTACCTTTTCATGCCACTGCAATAACATAGCACTGCTATTGTCAGAGGGGCTCTCAAAGCCTTTATAAATATACTTCATTAGGAGATCCACACCATTCTTGTCCAGGGATTGAACTGCCTTTTCAATATCATTAGCTTTAAAAGAGATGAGCACCTTCAAGACAATGCTGCCTGCTCGATCCTGAGGGTAAATAAGTAACATCATTTAGACTCATTTTTGCGTGTGGGGTTACAGTTTTAGAAAGGCCACACTGAGAATGTGACATTTGAGTAAAGACCTGAAGGAAAGAGGAAATTGTGGCGTACTTGAGGAAAGTATTTCAGACAGAGAAAAGGATAACTGCTGTTAGTGTGTGTTCGGTGTGTTCAAGGAAGAGCAAGAAGACCCAAGGTGGCTGGAGCAGAGTGGAGGACAGGAAGTCAGATAGGTAGTGGGAAGACAGAGCACGTAAGCCCTGCAGGCCCTTGTGAGGACTTTGGCTTCCTGTCGGAGAGATGAGAAGATGCTGGGAGGTTCTGAGAAGAACAGGGATATAATCTGACTTACACTTTAACATGACCAGTTGGCTGCCATGTTGAGAATAAGCCGGGGGCAGTGGGGTTGGAGGAGGGCGGGGAGAGCAGGAGACAAGGCAGATGCAGAAGCAGGGAGACCAGTTTGGAAGTTACTGCAATAAGACAGGCCGGTTTTGGCTAGCATGGTAGCAGTGGAGGTGGTCAGAAGTGGACAGATGCTTGATATATTTGAGGGTAGAGCCGAAAGGATTTGCTTACAGACAGATGTGATAAGTTATCAATTTATTAAATCAATACATTTCACTTCTTGATCTTAAAAAAAAAATACAAAACAAAAAAAGAGGAAACTAAATTGCAGTTCTACCATCAACCATCCTTCAGAAATAAGTTATTAATAAACAAAAATTTAAGTTTTTAAAACTTATTTTGTTTCATATCTATAGTCACTTGACTATAGATATGATATAGTGATCTTCATTCATAATGATCTTTTTTCTTTGATAAAAGGCTGCTCCAACAGCAAAGTTATTTTTTTACCCTTCAAGCCAAGCACAGGGAACACTTCATTTCCCCTTTCAACGTTTCTCTTTCTATTCAACACAAAGTGATACCTTCAGCATTCCAACTGGTCAGATTTTACAGTATGTTTCTACCACCTGTTATCTTCAGCTTAAAGACTATGCAATTAGCCTATTTAGAAAAATATCCTTGCACCCAGAGCTATAGCCTCCCATCCAAAGCTATGATAAAAAACCACCCATATAAAAGCAGGTGGTAAAACTGAAATTTCAGTGACATTACTCACTTTTAAAAACCAAGGAAATATTTCCCCTTATAAAAGATCATGTGGCCTAGATAATTATTATGCATTTACCTAAGTTATTACTTACTAGTATTCAACTAAGGAGATTCTTGGGGCTCCTAGGATGTATGAATAGCTATGGACAGTGGGGTCAATGCTCTGGGCTTCATTTTAAACAATAAATAAGTAAATAGGTTCTTAAGAATTACTGAAAGACTGCTACAGGGAATATAATTACACAACTTTTCTGAAGGGCAATTTGGCAATACCATATGTACCAAAGCCTTAAAAAAATGTGCAGTCTAAAATGCAGGCATTCACTTCTAGAAATTTATTCAAAGGAAACAATTAAGAATTTACCAAAAATTGTTCATTTCAGTACTGTTTATGCCAGAAAAAAAGGTCAATTATCTAAATATATGACAAAAGATTATATATAACTAAACTGCAGCATTATCTATATGCAGCCATTAAAAAAGATATTGCAGAAACAAACTTATTTCCAAGTAAAGACGTTCATGTATGCTGCTATACAGTTGAAAATGGTTATAAAATTCCATTTTCATTAAAAAAAAAAAACACTCATAGAAAAACTCTATAAGCATATAGCAACACCAAAAAGTAATCATTATCTATGGGTCAGCGGTGGGATTATGGATGATTACTTTTTTATTCCCCCACATTTCTGAGTTTTCTATAATATTTAACAGAATTAAATATTAGAATTTAATTCTATGAAAATGGTAGAATTAAAAAAAAATCTTTAAAAAGCAAGTAGAAACTCTTTATTCTGTGAAAGTTTTATTCTTCAAGGCTTTGCTTAAATTCAACCTGAATTTAAGCAAACTTAAAAACACACAGATCTCTCCAATGTTTGAACTTAGTGTGTCGACCATGCAGGATTGTCACAATTCAATGTTAGAGTGCTATTTTTTCATATATAAATTTTCTACCTATCAAACTACATTGTAAGCTCTTCTATGTCAAAGATAGTAAATAGTTAAAATATTCGTTGATTGTGTGACGCTTCAGAGGATTTTGGGAAGAATGCTCAGATATCAGCAGAGAACACGTGTTGTCTGTGACTCACCTTCACTGCCTGGCTCTTGGTGTTGATAGGGGGGTTTTTCAGAGCTGCCTGTAGGGCAGCTGTCATGTTTCCTGTGATGGAGGTTAAGGGGATAGCAAAACGGGCAGCCTTCAGGAAAGCGCTGTAACTCCCAGGAACCACTGGTTCTTAAGAGTTGATGTTATGCATAGAAAGAAAAATTAGTATGATTGCTATGTTCAATACTGGAAAATTCAACATGTTGGTTTCAAGGATGTCCATCATAGGTAAAATACTGAAAACAAAAGAGAACACTCAATTTTTAAAAAATAAAGCAAAAACTGTTTCATCCTTTGTTCTAATTAGTAACTGAACACCTTGATAACCTTTCATTTTCCAGTTAGACACATATGCAAACATTATCCAGAGTGATATTTTTTAAAATTCTAAAATATATATCAGAATTATTAGGCACCAAAATGAAATAGCCTATCCTCAACCAAAATACATATTTTTATGTGATTCTAAGTGGAAAAATAAAGACCAAACTTTAACTAGAATTATATTCTATATTAACTGAAATGCTGGTAGAAAGTACGGGCAGATTACTCTAGCAATCTGAATGATACACATTAGCAATCTCTCAATATGGATGAAAAGAGGCATTATAGAAGATATAATTCAATGACACTTAGGTGGCAGCTTAATTTTTCTGTTTTGGATATTTTCTCTCATATTTCAATAGATATCATTCAAACTGTCTTAGGCCACACCTATTAGATTCAGTCTCACTTAGAAAGCACCAGTGAGTTAGCAAGTATGAGAAACAGAAGGCCAATTAGACCGTCAGAACACACAGGCATTCCCCTAAAAGGAAAACCACAGAGTTCACTTGTTCCTCCATCTGTAGTGCCTGAACAGGGCTTGTCTCTTCTTGTAACAAGAGTAGAAGAGACAATATCTTTATATTTTAAGATGAATTGATTAAAAAGAAGATTCACTATATGGATACAGCAGTACCATTTAAGAGTCATCACATGTCACCTAAAGTAAGTTAAGTCTCACAAAACATTATGCATCACCAAGAATGTTTTTACACAGAATAATCTTCACCACTTATGTTCTGAAGAAAAAGGTCTGACCAAAAAAACCCATGGTTGGTGTTAGGCTGTTATTTTCAAGGCTTAATGGATTTCTAGAGAAGCATGCCTTTTGCAGACTGGCTCATTTATAAGACCTCAAACACTTAAGTATTTAAATAATGCAAAACAGCAACAGCTGATTGGGAAAGTCATGGAAACCAAAGAAACATCTGTATGTTGATAAATGTCTAATGTTGTATTTTAGGTACTTCTAAGACCAGCTATGGCTGCTACCAAATATTTTCACTCATACATTTCCCCATTTAATTTAATAGGACACTGATGAGGAAAGAGTCTAACAAGGCTTCCTAATCTTATGAATACATCCAAGAATAATTAGAAAGGAGTGAATTCAGCAATTGAGAATCTCTAAAACTACAGCTTTGGTTATTGCAACATTTACATTTTACTAAAAGAGATCTGATGCAAATGCGTCCTCAAAGTAATGAATATTTAAATATGCAGAAACAACAACCAGGAACTGACAGCCACATTTTAACTAAATGGAAACGACTCCAGCATTACAAAATTATTCTGTTTTGTACAAATGATTCGCTTTCTATTTTATTCACTGGGGTTTATTTTAAATATTTCCAAGGATTCTGTACATGCATTCCGTGTTTTCTTTCTATTGCCCTTTGCTTAACAGGTGAAAGGCTCCCAGCTTCCTTCTGGGCAGTTTTGGTGGTTTTGTACTCACTACCCTTCCCCCGGTTAACAAATTCTGCGCAATCTATATTTTGCCAAATCCCTTTCTCTTATGAAAAAAAAAAAAAAAGGGCACGGACAGAGGGGCCTCAATTCTGCAAACCACCCCATCTCTCCCAGCATGAAGTAAACTATCCTAACGGGGCCAAAACAAAACTACACCACAATGAAAAGAACATCACTGAAGAAAGATGCCCGTTCCTCCCAATCAGACATGGGTGATAATGAGACTCCGGTAAATACGGTTCTGGAAGGACAACTTCAGCGCCCCGCAACAGCCCGACTGTCCAGCACCAGCGCCGCGAGGGCGCGGCCTGCACCGCGGGTTCCCGGGAGGCGAGAACTCCGGGAGCAACCTGAGGAATCGGGGGCGTGGACGGCGCGCCAGGAAGGGCAACTTTCCGAGGGCGGGACCCTGGGGTCTCGGGGCGACTCGGTAGAAATGGGAGAGCCCCCTGCCCTCTCAGAACCGGGGACCCAAAGAGACGGGGGTGCTAGGGGCAGCTCCAAACCCGGTGCCCGGCCGGGGCCCGCCGCCCTCACGCCCTGCCCGCAGCCGGGGCCCGTAAGAGGGGCTGGGTCGGGTGGGGTGGGGAGGCCGGCGAACAGAAGGATATTGCCGCAGGCAGGAGTCCACCTCGCCCTCGTCGGGCCCGGCCTGCCCGTCGCCCCCGTCTTCCTCGTCCACGAACTTGTTCTCGTCATACTCATCCACGTCCACCTTCCGGAACCGGGCCGACGACACCGTGTTCTTCGACATCCCGATCCGGATCGGTGGCCAAGGCCTCCTCTCGGTGCTGTCTCTACCTTAGCAAGCCCAGCCCAGCTGGAACCCGCAGACTGGCGCCTTCACTTCCCTCTTCCGCTCAGAGGCGTCGCGGGCAGTCGCGGCTCGGGTGGTTCTGGGCCTGCGCGCTGGCCGAGCTCCTTCCTCCTCAGGCTCACGCTCTTCTTGAGCCTCCTACGCCGCCCCTGCTCTCCTCCAAGGGGAGCGTACCAGGGAGGGAGCGCGCTGGACGCAGTGCGCAGGTGCGGCCTCTCGGCAAGAAAGGGGCGGGGCGGGGCGAAGGAGGCGGGGGCGGGAGGGGGCGGGGCAGGGGGGAGGGCGGAAAGCGGTGCGGCGGGCAGAGGTAAAAGGCGATTGGTCCTCCTAGTGCGTCACGTGATCACTAGGGGGTTTCCATAGAAACGCTTCTCTGCGGTCCAGTCTAGGGGGTCTTAGGTTGGCTGCGATGGGCACTGGGGGCGGGAGGCCTTGGCTTTGCTTCAGCCGTCGCCGTCAAGGACCTGTCATCAGGGTCCTGCGTAAGGCCCGGCTGGCACGGACTTGCCTGTGAGGTGGGATGGACTGGTTGCCGGACCAAGTCCCCTGCAGTTGGCAGGAGTATGAGGCGGAGTGATGCACGCCCAGCCGCCCAGCATCGTTCTAGTTGTCAGAGGCATCGCTTCGGACTGTGTGCTGCCCGTGGCTTCGTTCCCGAGCCGGGAGCCCCTTTCTCGGGGTTGGACCTACGCTGCGCGGCCAGCGGGAGGTCCCCAAGGACGGAATCGAAAGGTCATATCTTTTGTCAGTGCTGTGTAACAGCATAGCGGCTGCACCTGCAGAACTCGAATTAGGTATCGTAACCATTGGGAAGGAGGGGGAGGTGTCTGGGTAGGGGCTGGGGTCCGGTGGTAAGACTGGGGTGAACCTGTGGAATTTGGGGTAGGGTCAGTCATTGACATCTTAAAATAGGTGGTTGTTTGGAGCAGGAATGGTAGAAAAGGGTAGGGGCGAGTTACACTCTCTGGCGCTGAGGGGAAACAAAATGTGTAAGGATTAGTTGAAACCAGACCTTTAAGATTTATTTTTATGGTCTAAGATTTATACGATCCCACTAGGCCAGATTTTTATTGTATTTGACATCTCCATTTATGAGAGCAAAGCTCTTATTGAGCAGGTAAAAAGCATTAAAACTGAGGAAATGGTAGTTGGATTGTGTGTGTAACACTGAAATACAAATATCTGCAGAATAAAATTAATTTGGACGTTTGTCAGGTTCAGTTTAATTTCACGTCTAGCAGAAGGCTGGCTGCTGCCCTAAGTACCTCAGTCCTTGGTTTCCTGTGCTGTAATTGAAAAGAGAACTGGGCTTAGAATCAGAAAACCCTGGCTCGTGTCTTGACTCTTCCTTCCACTCATAATCTATTGACTGAGGCACACCACTTAAAATTCTGAACGTCAGGTTCCTCACTGCAAAAGTGGGGCTAATAATGTGTACTTAACAAGATTGTTCTGAGGATTAAATACAAGAAAGTGTTTGAAACTCTAAAATTCTGCATAAATATAAATTGCATATTATCTGTACCACTGATTTTGGCACTAGTCTTATAAATTACTTAATGATATATTGTGTTTTATCTTGCGGCTGGAAGAGATAGATTCTAGAGGGCAGAGACTGTCTTATATTTCTTTTCTTTTTTTTTTAAATTGAAGTATAGTTGATTTACAATGTTGTGTTAGTTTCTGGTGTACAGCAGTGATTCAGTTATACGTATATATTGTATCTTCCTTTACATCTGACATAAAGCTAAGCATGCAGAAGGTACTCAATACATTCAGGTACTCAATTATTCATTGATGAATGAATAAATGTGATAGGCAGTACAGCTTGAGGGTCACACTGAGAATAATGAATCAGAAAGAAGAGGAAGAGAGATCTCAAAGTCAACCTTTGTTGGGCATATATACATACATATGTGTATATGTATCTGTATCTATATCAATATGTATATACGTATACATAGATAGATAGGTAGATAGCTAGAGACCCTTCAGGAATGGAATGCATCCTTTTTTCTTGGGAGGAAGAAGCAGTATGGCATTTTTCTTTTCTCAATTAAATTACCCTTCTATAAGAATATCATTTAAGTGACAGAAGTGACATTTATTTAAGTCAACACTCAAGTTACGAGCAAACACACTGCTAAAAACTCCCCCAAGGGCTGTCTTAAGACAGCAAAGGAAAATTTTCTACCTGTTGGTAATATTTATTTTAAAAAGTCGTATACCAAAGTATCAGATCATTACTATGGTGAATGGCATTATATAACTTAGAATAAAGATTTGTTATAATATTTTTTTCTCAGTTTCAGTCTTTTGCTAACTCTAGTAAGAGCTAAACAATATACTTGTTTAAATGCTAAAGATGATTGTACTTTTTGTTCTTCTAAATCAAGATTTTCTTTGAAGAGAAAATTGAACATTAGAAGCACATTTGAGAACAAATGGAAACAAGGATTCAAGAGCTAATACATCCCTTCTCTTACATTTCTGTTCTTTTGTATTAGGGCGTATTTAGGAAATTTCTTTATTCTCTTTTTTTAGAACTGGGAAAGAGCACCAGAGTAGAAATCAACTTAAGGGAATAGTGAGTGGAATTTTAAAAATCAGTTGTTCAACTGTATAATTGTTTTGATTGCTCAGAATTTTGCTCTGTATGTTGAATGTGTTAAATATAATTAATTACTTCTTAGCCACATAAAGCATATTACGTTTGAGATGTAATCATGTTAAAAATGTCCTTTTCCAATGCAGTATTTTTTATTGTCTCACAGTGGTAAGTACCTAGTGCCCAGTGGGTACTCAACACCTTTCCATCCAATGAATTAACCTGACAAGTTAATTTTGGAATCATATTTAGAGATAGAGCTTTTTTTAATGGATACATTAATTATCTCCCTACCCTCATTAGCTAATAGTTAACTCTATATAAACCTTTAGGGAAATTTCTGTGTGTGTGTGTGTGTGTGTGTGTGTGTGTGTGTGAGAAGAAAGCAGTCCTTATTAATCTTTTAATTAGAAAATATACATTCTTCTACTTTCTTGCAAATTCCAAATTTTTATGTTGATCATGGCACTTAACTCATTTTAAGTAGTATTATTTTTCCTATTTTAATTTTTCAAATGAGTGCTTATCCCTGAAATAAAGGATCCATATGGTTTTAAGACATTTTATTTATTGTGCAAGTAACCTGGTTTGGTTACTAAAGTAATGCAGAATCTGAATTTTCTCAAGGTTAATGCTGCAATGGTAATATGTACCTCTTTCTGATTTTCTGTGATGATGCAAAGAGTGAAGGATCTTCTTAGTTAGAAAGGATTTTTTTTTTTGCGGTACGCGGGCCTCTCACAGTTGTGGCCTCTCCCGTTGTGGAGCACAGGCTCCGGACGCGCAGGCTCAGCGGCCATGGCTCACGGGCCTAGCTGCTCCGCGGAATGTGGGATCTTCCCGGACCGGGGCATGAACCCGTGTCTCCTGAATCGGCAGGCGGACTCTCAACCACTGCGCCACCAGGGAAGCCCTAGAAAGGATTTTAATGAAACTATCCTGTAATAGATCTCTTTTTTCAGATATTTTAAACCAAGTACTTTACCTACTATGTGCTTTTTTCCCCAAATTTGTCAATATTTATTAATTAACAAACCAAAACATTGAATCCTGTGCACTATTGTTTTTATTATTTGAAGTGGAAGTGAACTCAATCAAACATGTCAAAAGTATTATAAATATAAAATAAACAATTTTCAGTTCTGGTAATGATAATTTAATACCACTGTTCTCTAGCAACATAATTATTACAATATAAAAATGCATGTTATCCATAGACTATGCTATGGTTTAATGCTTGTACTTAATATCCAAATGAACTGGTTCAGTGTTGATACACTAACCTTCAAATCTTTGGGGTTTTCTTTGTGATTAATTTTAGCTTTACATAACTTCATGATTACACACTGAGGTAGAGCAGATAGGGTGAACTATTTTATGATAGGACCTTTATTCTTCAAAGATTAAAAAAAAATTTTAAATCTGTACTTTTATCTCAGGAAAAAAGTTTAGAGCTCAATCAAAGAGTAAACCTTGTTTTTTAAACATCCTTGTGAATGGGAATCTTTCTATTTAAAAATTTTTTTACCTGTTTATGATAATATAAAGGAAAGCTATGGGTTTAAAAATTTACTTATTCTATATTCTTTCCCATCCCTGGGATCTCTTATTAATGCTAACTGTTGTTTTAAAGCTACATGTATTGTCACAATATAAATCATAGTATTTGAAGTAATGTTAATTTACATCTTTTCCAATATTTATATTACATTTATTTATTTTTCTTATCTTGTTGCATTAGCTAGATGCTCAAAAACAGTGTTGAAAAATTGGATAGTAGGCTTCTCTTCTTTGTTTCTATTTTAATGGAAATGTCTTTGTTATTTTACCAGTTTTTATTTCCTATTTCTTTATGATTTTTAGGAATGCTGAACTTATCAAATGCTTTTTTGGGGAATCTAATGCTAAAATCTTATAGATTTGGATCTTTTAATTTGTGAATGTGATGAATTATATTTTTTCTGCATTAAGTCATTCCTACATTTCTTGAATAAACTCTATTTGACTATTTTAATTACTTCTTAGATTTGGTTAGTTTATATTTTGTTTACACGATTTCAGAATCTATATGTATAAGATTGGTCCACAGTTTCATTTCTTTGTGCTATCTTTATCCAGTTTTGATATTAGGATTAGTCTAACTTTGTAAGATGAATTGGGAAGATTTCATCATTTTTTCTATGCTCTGGAATAGTTTGAATAATAGAAAATTACCATGCTGTTTTTTCTTTGAAAGTTGTAGAATGTGCTTACAAAATTATCTGGGCTTGCTCAGATTTTTAGAGGTAGATCTTTGATCATCTTTATATTCTGTGGTTATTGACTTGTTTGGGTTTTTTTCTCCTTTTGAGTCAATTTTAGAATTTATGTTTTTCTTAGTAAATCATGCATTTCATCTAGATTGCCAATTTATTGGCAAGAAGTTCCACAAAATATTTCGTACAATTATTTTAATATCTTCCATGATCACAGACATATTGCTTTTCTCATTGCTACTATTAACTAAGCAAAATATTAAAATCAACATATTTTTCTTCTTCCCCCCAACCTGATTATCACGAGTTCTAGTAACATATCTTTACTTCCTATAGAAAGTAGCTATCTCAGACTTATAGGGTTGATAAAATTTGAAAGATCCTACATTTTCTATCCCTTTCTACTGTCTATCCTTATTCTGTTAATATTTTATGAATAATAACAACCACTTAATGAGTGTTTACTGTGTTCTAGACACTTGGTAAATAAGCTCTTTACTTATTTTATTTAATCTAGGGCCTAGGAATTAGTGTTCCCATATTATGGATGAGGAAACTAAGGCTCAGGGAGGTTGTGAAACTCAGCCAATGATGCTCAACTAGCAAGTGGCAGATTCGTATGGGAATTATGTCTACTTTCAGTAAGTCTCTTAATTCCCAATTCTACTACTTACCTTTTGCTAAAAATAAGGGTATAGCTAAGTACTGAGAGTCTAAATAAACGCACACAATAGCTTGAAATAAACTATAAATTGTGAGCTTTAAAAAACTTATAATGATTTTTAAAAAATATATTTGGTTTTCAGATATTCCTGTGAGCCTTCCACACCTTATCTCAGTATTTTGAGACTAGACATAGAGCTTGTTACCTAATGTTTAGTCCGCCACAAAAGATGACCTTTGTGTGTGTGTGTGTGTGTGTGTGTGTATGGAGAGATCAGTAGGTGTCAGTTAGTAATTCCACTTAATTTTTTTAAAATTGTGGCAAAATACACATAACATACAATTTACTATCTTAACCATTTTAAAGTATACAGTTAAGTAGTATTAAGTACATCCCATTGTTGTACAACCATCACCACCATCCATCTCCAGACCTCTTTTTGTCTTGCAATACTGAGACTCTATATCCATTAAACAATAATTCTTCATTCCACCCTCGCCCCAGCCCCTGGCAACCACCATTTTACTTTCTGAGATGATAAATTTGATGACTCTAGGTACCCTATGTGAGTGGAATAATACAGCATTTGTCTTTTTGTGACTGGCTTATTTCACTTGGCTTGATGTCCTCAAGATTCATCTACGTTGTAGCATGTGTCAGAATTTCCTTCCTTTTTAAGGCTGAATAATATTACATTGTATGAATATGCCACACTTTACCCATTCATCCACCAGTGGACAGTTGGGTTACTTCCACCTTTTGACTAATGTGAATATTGCTGCTTTGAATATGTGTGTACATATATTTTTCTGAGACCCAATTTTCAATTCTTTTGGGTTTATACCCAGAAGTGGAATTGCTGGATCATTTTTTTGTTTTTGTTTTTTAAGGAACCAGTTCTACTTAATTATTTAAATAGGGTAATAAAGCAATGTTCCCAAGCCTAAGGCCTCTGATTTGGTATATCCCTGAGAGTCAAGGACATCCAAGGTAAGGCAATCTCAGGACTTATGTTTGTTTTGAGGTCCTGGGTAACAAGGAATGGGGATGGGGAAAGTACCAAAACTCTGGGGTCTAGAACCTACTTAAGTTCTCCACCCCAGCCCACTCAGCCTACCTAGCTGCCAGAGTCTAGAGGATGCCCATTGGTACACTAGTTTGAGCAGGATCACAGAAAAGCCACAGGACTGGTACTAAATAGATATTGATTTTTCCAGCCTTTATAGTGAGTCCACATTATTATTATCTTGAGAGGCATTAAAGCATTGTGATTAAGAGCATGGGTTCTGGAGCTAGACCTCCTAGATTTGACTCTCAGATCACCTTTACTATTTGAGCAATTACTTAAGCTTTCCTTATTTGTAAAATAGGTACTATAATAATAACTACTTCATAGAATTATTGGGAGGATTAAATGAGTTAATAATTTAAGTACTTAGAAAAATGCCTGACCTATAGCTCTCACTAAATGTTAAGTAGTAATAATATTATTTTTAATTAGTATAGGTTACCATTTGGCTTTCCTTAAAACCCTTGGAAACAAGATAAATAACATTCCATTGTGGGAGTTAAACTTTTTGGATTGCATGCACTATGAATCAAGAAAAGATATCTAATATCATTTTAAAGAGATAAGATTTGCTCCCAGGCTACCAGGATTAGATTGTAGCTTGATGAAATATTAACATCTATAGAAAATCAATACTAGTCATGATAGGAAATGGTTATAGAGGTTTATGTTTTTTCTCACAACCTTGGCCCACCTAAACACTGTCCAGGGGGCAGGTGCCCTTGTGCGTATCTCATCATTTCATTCCAAGTGGCAGATGTCTGTCCCTGGTAAACAGAGTCTGACAGCACTAAACATTAGAATCACATTATGAACTCCTCTAATCCACAGAGCAGCCCTCTTATTATAGTTTGGCTTTTCATGTAGCTTATCTACATGGAGAGACTGTATAGGCTGGACAACTTGAACATCTGGTTTCATATCCAGTTGTAAGTCTCACTGGAAATCAATTAGCTCTCTGCTTTTATATGTAAATCTTGGGAGTTTTGTTAATCTGGTCTGCCTGTGATTTATAAATCCATTTTCTCTATAATGACTAAGTATGTGGTGGAGCCTTCAACGGTGAGACCCAAACCCTGCACCGTGTTTGATTCACCAAGGAAATGTTCCCCTCCCCCAGACTCTCATCAGTTTCTTGGGACCTACTCCCCTGCCTTTTTTATATCAGCACACCACTAGCTCCTTTAATTTATTGGCTTGTATTTTCCTTATTGGAATTACCATATATGTGGTGGCAGTTATAATTCTTTGCTATCACCATTGCCAGTTTGCTGAGGAAAGGTGGAGCATTCCAATTTCTACTCTTCCCTAAATCCCTGGGCCAGCTTGACACAAACAAGAATCCGTTGCATGGTGAGCAGAAAGACCTGATCCTTGCGACGTAAGAGCTCACTCCATGGAACTATTGCTTTGATATGTGTCATCTTAGAGCAAAAGAGCTCAAGGGAACCTTAAAGATGATCTAGCTCATATCTCTTGTTTTACAGATGAGGAAATAGAGACTACTTGCCTAGGGTCGTATATCTTTATGCTCTTTTAACAGTCTCTTGTCTAAAGCTTGACTTTATTGGCCTGGACTCATGATCTATCAGTAACATTCTTCTTCCTAGCCCCAGTCTTATCTAACCAGTACAAAAATTTAACTGTCAAAAGCACTTTTCTTTCCTATTGTTTTGGCAACATTTCTCCCTTTGTTATACACCCGCTGATATCCAGGCTTACATATGAAGTATATTTGAAATACAAATTCGTCATAGATTTCACACTATATTTCTATCTGGATCCTTTGTATCTTGAATGATACTGTGGTCTTTTTGACCACTTTGGAGACACATCTCATATTATCTAATTGGATGTACTTTTTTTTTTTTTTTTTTTTTTTTGAGGAGCCCACAAGGCAAGAAGTTTCAGAGCTGGCTCCCCAGGCCCCTCCGACTTGCTGACGCTATTAGCTGAGTCACCCACCTGGATCTGTCTACTTTTACGATGATCAGAGATCCTGATTTTGTCATCTTAGGGTCTTTTTTTAAAAAAAACTCTACATCCCAAGTTGTAGACACATGATTTCATGATCCAATAATAAACTTCAACAGTACCTCTTTAAATAATAATTACTGTATACCCACAATATAATTATATTCTAATAAATCTATAAAAAATTTCAGGTTAACAATAGAAATTCCTTTTAAAATTTTATTCGTGTTTATTTTAATCACAATAGAAATTTCTATTGTAAACTTTTTTTTTTTTTTTGGCGGTACGCGGGCCTCTCACTGTTGTGGCCTCTCCCGTTGCGGAGCACAGGCTCCAGATGCGCAGGCCCAGCAGCCATGGCTCACGGGCCCAGCCGCTCCGCGGCATGTGGGATCTTCCCAGACCGGGGCACAAACCTGTATCCCCTGCATCAGCATGCGGACTCTCAACCACTGCACCACCAGGGAAGCGCAACATTTTTCTTTTCTCCCCTGCCCCCACTTCTTCCTCTCCCTCCTCCGCCTCCTGCTCCTTCTGCATGGAGTATTATGCGCTTTAAGTTTTTTCTTCTAATGGCAAAACTATCTTATTAGCTTAGCATTCATTTTTACACATATTAAGAAAATATTTAGTAGCAAGTTACAGATGAATACACATTTTTCTTGTAATGCATTTTTACATATTTCTAAGAGGGGAGTGAGGCAGCAAACAGTTAAACGTAAACAAGGTGCTTTAATGTACACGCTCAAAGGTTAGTCAAGGAGCACTTCTTAGAAGTGTGTTTTGAACAAGATGTTAAGAGACGGTATAGATGTGCACTGGTAAAAAAGAAAGGTGTCAGAATAAAAGGAAGTAAAACAAATTATGCATTGGGAAGCTATATCAGAAAAGGGGGGAATGGATCCTAACAAAAAAAGATGTTCATCGCAGTATGATTAAGCAGGCACTTGGCTGGAATGGAAGAGGAATGTTGGGGAGTGGCGATTGGTAAAGTTATTGAGATGTAGATTCACAGTCTTGCTACCCACGTTTTGCCTGGCTACTGTGCCAGACCCTAAGGGAAAACCAAAGAGGAGAGAGAGACAGTGCCTTATCTACAGGAACCTACACTCCTGCTGATAAGACAGAGCAACAGGAAGGTAGAGGAGGAACCTTAAAGGCCAGTAAAAGTGGCTTGGATTTTTATGTGGTGTGTGATGGAAGGCGTTTTGGAGACTTACATGTATTATCCTGCCTCTATTATCTGCTCAAGAGGGAAAGATCAAACTGAGCAGGTGGCTGGTTTCAAAAATCAATTTTGGCAGCTATATCTAATCAATTAGCAAAAAGAGCTTTTCTCCACACAAACTATTTTGAACCATTTTAGAAAAAAAAAAAAAGAGCTGCCTAAAATCTGTCCACGGTTAACAATTAATGGAAAATCACTGATTTGCCTTTGCAGGCAGCACTTAATGTCAGTAACTCAGGCTGTTTTCCAATTTTGCAGTAAATTTTTATACCAAAACCAATTTAGGAAGCTATTTAGTCCATGGGCTTCTTTGGTCGAAAGGTGATGTGGGTAGTGTAGAGTAATGACATTTTCTTATGCACATCAGAATATTAGCAAGTTACTAATGGCTCCATTTTGATACCGTCACTTTTAAAATACAGGAGAGAGATCAAGTTGCTTACGGAAACATTGTGGATTATGTTAAAAACAGTGTTGCTTTATAATAGTTGAGATAATAAATAATTCAGGTTTTGCTTTTAGTGTATCAGTTTATCTCCATCTTGAATCAGACCTAAGAGAGAAAGTTCCCAGATTTCTGTTGCCTATCTAATCAAGTCCTCTGGTAGTAGTTTGGTCTCTTGTTGTAGGAATGCCAATTTTAATTTTTCCCTTTCTTCTTCTTCTTTTTATCTGCCTCTTTGCTACTAGCAAACTGTTCGGTGATTTCTACTCTCTCCACTGGCATTACAACGGGAGGCATTCTGAGATCATTGTTTTCCTGGAATGATATTTGAGGCATATTTAAGTGCTTTACGATATTCCTGGGTTTATGTAGGTTTTGTCCTACATGGATTGGTGGTAGGTTTCTGAAAGGCACCAGTACAAAAATGACAGGAACCCTGGGGTCTAGGGTCAGATTGGGTTGCAGTTGTCCACTTGTCACTTGAAAAGACTGTCTGGGAAAGACATTGTTTAAGTGGTAGCCCTCTAAAGCTGCCTGAGCTCTTATGTTCTGATTCTCTTTTGCCTGGGGAAGAATATTGGTGAAATAGGGTTTCACCCCTGTTATGGCATTGATTTCATATGCATTGTGCCTGTCTGCCAGTGCTCTCCCAGTTAAAATGGGCTGGAAAATAGTCGCTCCAGACATACCACTCACAAAGTTGTTGAGGAGAGAATGCCAAATCCCACCACTTATTGGGCTCAAAGTGACCTGCGGCCATAAACTGGCCAGGCTCCGGAGAGCTTCACGGTTCCACGCCGAGGCAGGAAATTCAGCCTCAGTATGATAGAGCTGAGAAAAGTAAATACTAAGAGTGACGTCTGGATACATTACCAGGAAATTGTACATTTTGCTGATGCAGCAATGGTTAGCTTCATTGCAAGGGGAGTTGCTGGAATACAGAATGATATGCCTGATGCCGTCGTTATTGTGTATGGCGGAGTCAAAGTAACCATTCATCTCAAATAACATTGATTCCGGATGGGTATCATTCCCAGTGCAACTGCTAGCATGGCCCTTTTGCACCAGGCTTCCAGAAGAAGTTTTTAGTTCATAGAATGTGAGGTGTTTTGTTTGAGGATATGTTGGTCCATAAGGGAATCCAAAAATCTGACAAAATTCTGTGTGGGGAACTCTTGCTTCTTCACCTGTCCGAATATGGTAAGGACAATTAGAGCAATCGAGAGAGAATCTCAGCCAGTAATAAGGTTTTACTATTGTTCCACGATTGGCTAGGTATTCCTCATATAAGGGCTCCATTACTCGTTTTATTGTCTTCTAGCCGCAACCCTAAACAAGGAAGAGAAATTATATATAAAACCAATGCAGGGAGAATGAAAGACAATGCATGAATCTATTGAGCCATACTTTTCTTTAAAGGAATTAGCCTAGCAACTATGGTAGCATCTTTTTTTTTTTTTTTTTTTTTTTGCGGTACTTGGGCCTCTCACTGTTGTGGCCTCTCCCGTTGCGGAGCACAGGCTCCAGATGCGCAGGCCCAGCGGCCATGGCTCACGGGCCCAGCCGCTCCGCGGCATGTAGGATCTTCCTGGACCGGGGCACGAACCCGTGTCCCCTGCATCGGCAGGCGGACTCTCAACCACTGCACCACCAGGGAAGCCCTATGGTAGCATCTTTGATTCTAAAAGATAGTGATTTATAGCCATAGATTAGAAAGTTCTGGATTCTAATCCTGAGGATTAGACAGATCCTGGGTAGGAGACAAAAAAGAAAGGCACAATACGCTTTTACCTATTCCATAGATTCTGAGGCAGTAGAGCAAATGGGTTAACAGTGCAAGTTCTAGAAACAGACTGTCTTGTTTCAAATCTAGGCTCTGCTGCTTACCAGCTTTGTGACTTTTGGCAAGTTATAGAATGTCTGGGAGCCACAGCTTCCTTCTCTGTAAAATGAGGATAAGAATAGAACCTATCTCACAAGATTATGTCGAGGATTGAATGATGGAATAAATATAAAATGCTTTATTATGTGCCTGACACATATTAAGGACTCGATACATATTAGCTCTCAGTAGTAACAGTATAAATCCCCCAGGTTATCATGATTCCGGTTTATGACAGTACAGAGAAATAAACAGGGGTTTTGCATTTTGTTCATAATATTCTTCCTTTGATTCTTTTCTGAATATGAAAGTATCTAATATATTGTGCGGAGGTTTTGAGTGTGCTTGCATTTAAAATCAGCTATTTCTTCAAATCACAGGCAATAAGTTGGAGGTGGTTTTCTTTTGGGGAATAGAATCTTAGGGTCTATTTTGCTTAATGGTAAAGACTTCTTGGAGAAGTGCCACTTGAGTATTCTTTGGGTTGTGGACCCTCATTCATTGACATTTGAGAGTTTTATTTCCAGTGGGTGGGTCTTATTAGAGCATTTTGGAAACTTTACTATTCTGGAAAGCAAAGATGATTCTTCAGGATATTCCAAATAAATAGCTTCTTGGACATTAAGCCCCCAAAGTTAAGATTTTAAGTAATGATTTTTCCTTTACAAAAATATCCCTTCAGTATCATTGTTCCTAAGCAGCAGCCAGGGGCATTATAATATAGTTTTAGAAACATTTTAAAGTAACTTTTTATTTTACAAGTATTACGTGTTTCTTTTGTAGAATATTTTTAAAAATGCTGGTACATAAAAAAAACCCTCATACCACTTTGTATCAGTTTACATTCCCATCACTGTTAACAGGTCTATTCCCCCCCGTCTTTTTGCTGTGTATGTTTGCAATGCACAACATAATTAAACCATGTTTTATACTTTGTTTTTTCACTTTGTATTGTCATGAGGGTTTTCTTCAAAAAACACAATGTTCATGGCTATTTTATCACAAAACTATAACAGGTTCTTTCCTCTTATCATTATTATAAATAATACTTTGATGAACATTTCTATAAATAAATCGTTCCTGTCTCCAGTTCTTTAATGTAGAGTACTAAAAGTTGTATTATTAGACCAAGCTGTGTCAGATTGCTTCCTAGGATGATGTACCAATTTTGTCACTGTCTCCCAGTGTTGTTTATTATGCCCTTTGTCAATTTGAGAAGTGAGCTTCAGTATCTCTTTATGGTTATACTTTGTACCTTTTCAATTCCTGGTGAAAAGGTACAAAGTATACCTTTTTACATGCTTATTGGTCTGTAGTATTTATTCTTCTGTGAAAGATATATGATCCCTTACCATTTTGTTTGTTTGTTTGAGGTTTTTCTGATTGATTTGCAATAACTCCTTATGTATCAAGAACATTAGCTGTCATATTTGTTGCAAATATCTTACCTGGTTTATAGAGCCTTGTAATTATGCTGATGGTATTTTTTTTGTTTGCTTTTTGCGGTACGTGGGCCTCTCACTGTTGTGGCCTCTCCCGTTGTGGAGCACAGGCTCCGGACGCGCAGGCTCAGCGGCCATGGCTCACGGGCCCAGCCGCTCCGCGGCATGTGGGATCTTCCCGGACCGGGGCACGAACCCGTGTCCCCTGCATCGGCAGGCGGACTCTCAACCACTGCGCCACCAGGGAAGCCCAATTATGCTGATGGTATTTTTAAGTGAGCCAAATTTTACATTTTATGTGGTCTAATTACCATTATGATTTATTTTTTACTACTGTATTTAGAAAAGACTTCCCATCAAAGAGTTTAAGTATTCCCCGTTATTTTCTTCTAGTGTGTATTGTTTGTACATTGAACTCTTTGTCCAGGCAGCAAAATGAATAAAGCAGAAAATTTTAAAGGGGTAAACTGACCATTGCAACAAAATTAATTTCTCAGTTTTCGAAATCTAATTTATCGCTTCAGAAGTATTTATTACAGCCTCTCATATGGAAGCTCTTTGATCAACTTCTGTCTTCCTCAACCCAGATCACCTCAGTATTTGTATTTGATACAGCCTGATCTCCAGGCTGAAACCTGCAGCGTTCCTTTGCTAATCCTGTCCTGGGAATTAAATATTTTAGGAGCTTCAGTCCAGCTGTTGATGGCATATAACTTTACCCATGTCACCATCATCCTAATGGCTGATATCTCTTCAGTAACTCTGGACACCGCATACCCATCAAATTCCAGATTTCATGTAATCTCTGACATGTCAACTTAGTCCATAGAATTGGGTGTTTACCGCAGTTGGCTCCTTAGTGCTGTATTTTCCTTCCCTGAGGCTTCTTACACCTTGCATAGATTTTCCATGGGATCCTGGACTCTTTTCCTTCCTAACCCTTGGCAGTGGGCTGATCACCTAGAACCCGACAGCATCTCCTGCTTGATCCTGAGTGTTGTTTTCTCCTTGGATCTGCTCCTCTCTCAGCCTTACTCCTGAAACTGGATCTCTCTGAATATCAAAACTTGCTGAAACCAAGACCAAAGTCTCACTTTCTTTTGAATATTGTGCCCTGAATGTGGTCTGCCACTGGGCGGCATACCTGATATCCAGGTTACAACTTAAATTACAATGTCAACTCACCCACAGGAAATTTACAGATTGATTTGGTTAGAATGTTATGGAAGCAGTACCAAGAGGCCCTTTTCTGCCTTTACTTTTTTTTTGGAGTGGGGTGTGCAGAGATAACTGTATGTAATAGTCCCAGAATTATCCTTCCGGGAAGGAGAAGTCTTCATGTTTTCAAGATAAAGGCAGTATGGAAAGCCCTGATTGCTTTTCTAAGCACGCCTTCCTTTGCCTCCCTCTCCTATAGCTATTTTGGCCATGAATGATGCATCATTACTGTCTTAAAGGAGATCTTGAGGACTAGTGGCTTTTATATGTAATGATGGGAGTTCTGGAGTTTCCTTCTTGTTGATGGCTTTTTAGGGTCAACCAACGGCGGTTCCGTATTGGCAGGTCTTCACTTTTTCAGATTTTAATCACCCTCATCTGAAGGGGAAGCAGGAAAGAATTTCTGCCTCCTTTGAACCCTTACAGAATTTGTAGTTTATATCATCAATTTGCCATTTACGACAGACTGCCTTGTTTTGTTAACTTTTGGTATCTGACCTTCCGTTCTCTCCTAATCAGGGTGAGACATGTCCTGTTTAGCCCAGGGACTACCTCAGGAACCTTGATTGGTTCACAGGCCGGGTTGGCTAAGACTTGTTTCCCCACCGTCCTGTGTCACTACCACCTAGTCCTTTTCCTTCTGCTTTGTCTGTGCTTGGGAAATGCATGTTGCCCTCAGTCAAGCAGATCTACTGGCAGTAGGAAGTAGAGAGCTGCAGAACCCAGCTCCTGGCATCTACTCCCTGTGAGTGGCCCCCTGGGCTACGGCTGTGAGAGGACAGCCTTCCTTAGTTTAACACAAATGATCCATACATGAGGACAATCTGCTTTCTTTTCACTCAACTAGGATTAGTGAGTACTGGTAAAGCACGGTTTGCACTGGAGTAATTGGAAAATGGAGTTTGCCTTTCCCAATCTGTGCGCAATCTGTTAGCAACTAAAAACAAATGTTAGCAGTTATAATTACCATCATTTTGTCTCCAGGCTTGGATCACGTTCCAGGTGTCCTAGGAGTTGGTCCATTCCCTTTTTTTCCCCGTTTAAGTCCCATACCCTGTTTCAAGTAGATTCAGCGGGCAATTGTGTTGTAAAATTCACCTCCTGTATCGGTTCAGGACTCTTTCGCAGTTTGCGTCTGTCAGTTCCTTTGAACTTGGCCGTCCTGAGTTAGAAAGACTTTACTGAGGTGTGGCTGCCTCTAAGAACGCTGTTGAATTGGTGCCATGGTAACGTTTGCAAAGTAGCTACTGCTAGGATACGGCTCTGACACTTATTACTTTATTTGCATTTCAAACCACCTGTTCCAGAGATGAAAATATACATGAATGCATATTCCATTCTGGATAAAAGTGTAATATCTTACTGTTTAAGTGAACGTGTTGGGGTTTTTCTCCCTCTGGCTGCGAGAATCAAGTCCTGAGCTCAGCACCTTTGTTCTGATCTAGAGTAGGTGCCCAGCTTGGGGTGTGGACAAGATTTGTTGGTCCTGTTACCTGTGGAGGTGCCAGGGCCCCTCCTTTGGAGGCTCACCCTTCTGTGAGAGGGAGGCCCCTGCAAAAGGAGCAGAGACTAGACTTCCCCAAAGGGAGGCACTTTCTACTAGTAGCCCCACAGTCCCTGAAGCCAGGGCGGGGCGGCGGGGGTGGGGGAGCTCTTTATTTTGTCCAAACCTGGGTTACTACGTGCTAGCAATTTCCCTCATCTTGCACATTCCCTGGGAGACTCTTGCTATTATGTGTGTGGTTCCCTCCAGTTTAAGACAAGCTTTGCCCCTGTATCAGCTGTGGCCCTTCCTCTGTGGCTGATGGAAGAGCCACTCACCCTTCTGCATGCTTTCCCCCTGCCCCCTTCGTCTCCACACCGTCTCCTAGGGCACTCGACGTGTTGATAATCATGATTCACTGTGCTCACCCTCATTCCCGCTCTCCTCTTCCTCAGCCCACTTGAAGGAGTGCGTGGTGATCACTAGTATGTGTTTCCATTAGTTACCACCCGAAGTTCTTAAGCATATATACTCCTCTAAAAACAATCCATCAGGGATGATGGAAGCACCTAGAAGGCTTCTTGCAGCAGCGTCACCACTCAATTTTGTTTCTCATAGTCAAACTTCCAGTCTCCACAATAGCAACAGCCCTTTCCCTTCTCCTCTCGGAGGCTCCTTCTAGCGTCAATATTTTAGGTTGATCTTTGTGCCTTTTACGGGTCTCAAGTGTATTCATTACCTCCTCAGCTAATAGCTAATTTTCAGTGACATTTTCCTTCTTTGGTGCTTGCTCACTCTATTGCATCCCATTCCTTCCCCACCTCTGGCCACTGGTCATGCCTTTCTGTCCCTACTTCTTGCCTCCGTTTTCGCCTGCTAACTCAGTGAACTGGTAAATATAAAACCAAAAGTTGATCCTCAAATTTCACCTTTTATTTGACCTTAACAAATGATATTCCACTTAAAAATATTACCTTAATAATGAGCCTCTATCCACTAGTATATTTACCAATTGCATTTTAAGGTAATTTTAGAGATAGGCAATCCCAAGTAGCCAGCCAGTTTTTAAAACAGCTCTATTGAGATGTAACTGACAAATAAAATTGTATATATTTACTGTGTATAATTTGATCTTTTGATGTATTTGTATGTTGTGAAATGATCATAACAATAAAGCTAATTAACATTTTAATCACCTCATATGTGTAAGAGATCATGCAGTATTTGTCTTTCTGTATTTGGTTCATTTCACTTAACAGAATGCCCTCCAGGTTCATCCATGTTGTTGCAAATGGCAGGATGTCCTTTTGAAAGGCTGAATAATATTCCATTGTATGTATATACCACATTCTTTAACCATTCATCTGTCAAGGGACATTTAGGTTGTTTCCGTATCATCACTGTTGTGAATAATTCTGCAATGAGTAAGGGAGTGCAGATATCTCTTTGAGATCCTGATTCCAATCCTTTTGGATAAATACCCAGAAGTGGGATTGCTGGATGATATGGCAGTTCTATTTTTAATTTTTTGAGGAACCACTATACTGTTTCCCATAATGGCTGTACCAAATTACATTCCCGCCAGCAATGCGCAATGATTCTCTTTTCCCCATCTTCGCCAACACTTGTTATCTTTTGTCATTTTGATAATAGCCATCCTAACAGGTGCGAGGTGATATCTCGTTGTGGTTTTGATTTGCATCTCCATGATGATTAGTAATGTTTGAGCACCTTTTCATATACCTGTTGGTCATTTGTTTGTCTTGTGAGAAATGTCTGTTCAGGTCCTTTGCCCTTTTTTAAGTCAGATTGTTTTGTTTTTGTTGTTGAGTTGTATGAGTTCCTTATACATTTTGGACATTAACCCCATATCGAGTATGTTGTTTGCAAATATTGCTTGCCATTCTGTAGGATGCCATTTTACTCTAAGTTTCTTTTGTTGTGCAGCAGCTTTTTAGTTTGATGCAGTCCCACTTGTCTATTTTTACTTTTGATGCCTGCACTTTTGGTGTCATATTCAAAAAAATCATCACCAAGATCAATGTCAAGAAGCTTTACCCCTATTTTTTCTTCTAGTAGTTTTACAGTTTAAGCTTTTACGTGTAAGTCTTTAATCCAATTTCATTCTTTTGCATGAGCCACCATTTTTTAAGCTACTGTTTTTTTTGTTTTTTTTTTTACATCTGTTAGTTTTGAAAACTCTAAAGGAGACTGACTTTGCAAAGCTTCCTTTAGGTTGCACAGAATGACTTTTAAAGCTGAATTTAATCACAGAGAAACAAAGGACCTTGATCATGGGCTTCCTGCTCACAATTATTATTGCTGAGTTGACATTTACAGGAAGGGAGAAGGGTTGAAGAAACATCTAGATTCCCAAACAGACTTCTTTCTTCTGTCTTCCTTTGTTAACTTGCCATGTTTCATCTTTAGTCAGATGAGTTATGATATATATTATCTATATAAAAGTATATGAAATTATAATGAAGAAGCTTATAAAGGCCAAATTCTTCTACACTGATATATGTTTCTAAAAGACCTTTACTTAGTTTAGTTGTAAACTAAAATTTGTTTCTAATCTATGTTCTGGCATCCCAATTTGAGATATATCCAAGATGGCTTGTGTGTTGCTAGTTGCTTTATATAAGGTGACTTTCACTTTGGGTGGAAAAAAGTAAAATAATTTCTATGTTATTGCTAAAATATTTCACTTTTATTTGTATGTACTGTGCACAATTAATTATATAATTCATTGCTTTCATTGCAGTTTGGTTGGCACTGAATAATGATGTCCACATTCATGTAGCAGTAACAAACTACTTCAAAAAAGAAACTGAAGAAAAAAAGCAAGCATGAAATAAAGAAGAGCAGAGAGTTCAGTAGGCTTCATGAATTTCACTACAGAATTAGGTGGGAAAGATGAGATAAGTGTTAGGGTTGAGAGGAAAGGGAGATAAATAGCTGAGGATGCATCTTCTAGCTTGGGGTCATAAGAAGAATGGCCACAGGGTGGCAGCACAGTCTTAAAAGCGAGAAACTTTCTGTTGGACCACCCTTAGTTTGCTAAAACCACTGTGTGTGTGTGTGTGTGTGTGTGTGTGTGTGTGTGTGTGTGTGTGT